>NW_028317961.1:10497500-10797500 GCF_062004578.1 Staurois parvus | reverse complement strand
AGTGTCCCTGATCACCGCCATGCCAGTTATATGATGATGCTGTACTGCACTGGTGACAGTATGTAAAATAAAAAAAATAGTGAAAATAATTTTTTTTTATTTTTTTTCATTTTCTGAAAAATTATGACAAAAAAAATACGACTTCAAAAAACTCGCCATTCCTCTTATGAAGTACGTTGGACTGTCTACTTTGCAAAAAGGGGTCATTTGGGGGATATCTGTACTGTTCTGACATTCTTGGACCTCAAGAAATTAGATTGGCTGTCAGTACTTCAGGATTGATCAATATTCAGATCTATCCCATAGTTTGTGAACTCTATAACTTTCCTACAAACTAAAAAATACATCCTAATTTGGGTTATTTTCACCAAAGACATGTAGTAGAATACATCTTGGCTTGAATTTATGAAGAACAATTATTTATTTGCAAACTTTTATAACAGAAACAAAGAAAAACGTGTTTTTTTTTTTCAAAATTTTCTGTCTTTTTTGTTAATATAGCAAAAAATAAAAACCCCCGGCGGTGATTAAATACCACCAAAAGAAAGCTCTAGTTGTGTGAAGAAAATGATAACATTTTAGTTTGGGTACAATGTTGTATGACTGCGCAATTGTCATTCAAAGTGTGAGAGCGCTGAAACCTGAAAAATGGCCTGGGCAGGAAGGGGTAAAATTGCACGCTATTGAATTGATTAAGTTTACCTGCTGAAAAACACCTAATCACAATGATGTATTTGTGTTTTAAGCTCAGCCAGCCTTTTGATTTACATACTTCATGTAGCATAGCTAGGACAATCACTCTACTTTATCCTGGTTTAGCGTTTGTTTGTGTGACTGCATATTGGACAAAGGTATTCATGAAGATTTATTGTCCTAGCAAGAGATGAGACAGGATGGAACAGATTTTAAAATTATTAATCCTTTGGCAAGTAAAATACAGTATGTCACTTATGTGCATTTCAAATGTGTATATAGCTGTTAGCCTGCAAATATACTCAATGTTGTTAATTAAAAGATGTTGATACAGACCTCAGTGCATTTTTTTTTTAATATTCTGCATTCTTTGTTTGCAGTAGAGAGTGAGGCTAAAGCAAAAACAAAGTCACATTTTGAGGAGGTCTTCCACAACTACTCCACTCTGTCAGAAGATAAGAAGAAATTCAGAAAGAAGAAGCAACCTGAAGAACATATAGTGGTAATTTTCCTAGTCCTCACTTACCAAGTCACATGAATGGGTTACGGACAACATTGTCAGCGTACTCCTCTTCTCCAATCTGTTTTAACTTTACCCACCTAAGGTGCAGATGACCCAGAGTTAAAGCTGAACTCCTAGTATTTAGGCAAAATTTACCTATGCAGTGCGACCGGCCAAACCCCCCCCCCCCCCATGCATTGCATAGGTTAAGTACTTGTTTAGGAGTGCATAAATAAGAGGTAATATTTACCTTACTCCTTGCTCCAGCAGACTGACTGGCTACTGGTGTTGACGCGCAACATATCAATTGCATTGACCAGGTAATCCTTGAGTTAAACTTGTTTTGTGGCGGCACTGAATGCTATCAAGGTTATGTCTTGGGTAACCTTTTTTTGTTCAGATCCATTTGTGGCAGAGTCCCGGGCTCTCTCTATGTTCAGGGTTGTTGGTCTCAGGAAGAATTGAAGCTTCCAATCAGTATCCTAGAGTTATGAACAATTCATCAGTTGTTCCTTTAAGCTGTAAGGTTTTAAATCAAGTTTCTCTACTGTCCATTGAGAGATACAGCTGGATGTTTATTAAGCAATGTAGGATTATACTGATACATACAGGAGAAATGGACACTAGCAGATAAAAACTGAATGCCACCTCCCTCAAGGCTATAACTTCCCCCACCTCAAACCTTGCCAATTGCGCTTGGTGTCCTCAGGAGAAATGGGATGTCTTCTTCCTTGAAGTGGAGGAATTTCAGCTATCAACAGCTACTGGTAGGTTCATGCTGGATATGGAAAATCTTGGAAGTCTCTCTCCAGTTAGCCAGCAAATGCAGAATTTCCCTAATTTGTATACTGGTGTTGTTTCTGCCAAAGTTATGGCTGTGTTACAAAATTAGCTGTTACTTTCCCCAGAGTTAACGGAAACTTTTGTTTCTTTTAAGAAACTAAAAGGAAACATTTGTTTCTCTTAACTCAGGGAAATAAACTAAAAGAAAACTTTTCTTTTAGCTGGGGGAAAGTGACAGCTGAATTTCTGAGCTATAGTGAAGAAAAAAAAAAAACGGTAACTACATTTAAAAACCGGCACCATAATAAATAAAAAATGGCGTGGGGTCCCCCCTCCCATCCATACCAAGTTCTTCAGGTTTGGTATGGATTTTGAGGGGAACTCCTACGCCAAAATTAAAACATAAACTGCGTGGGGGTCCCCCCAAAAATCCATACCAGACCCTTCTCTGAGCATGCAGCCCGGCAGGTCAGGAAAGGCCACATGCCCTCAACATAGGGGGGTGCTTTGGGGCAGGGGGGCTCCCCCCCCAAAGCACCTTGTCCCCATGTTGATGGGGACAAGGGCCTCTTCCCCACAACCCTGGCAGGTGGTTGTGGGGGTCTGCAGGCAGGAGGGCTTATCGGAATCTGAATGAGTATGGGGCACATGGTACCCCTACTCATTCACAAAAAACAAAAAGTGTAGTGTGAAAAAAGACAGGACACAGTCTTTTGACAAGTCCTTTATTAAAAGAAAAAACTAAAAGAATGTCCCCCGCAGTAGATCCAATGCCAATCATGATCCCCGCCCCCGCCGCGAAAAAATAATTTAAAAAAAAGGTTCCGCTTCTGACGTTGGCTGACATCCTTCTGCCTGCTCCGGTGGTTTGACAGTTCTTAAATAGGTAAGGGACGGGGCCTTTTTTTTATTCTTTTTTCGGGTCGACGGCAGTGATGGCGGGCATCGTGATTGCCGTTGGATCTACTGTGGGGGACATTCTTTTAGTTTTTTCTTTTAATACAGGACTTGTCAAAGACCGTGTCCTGTCTTTTTTCACACTACACTTTTCGTTTTTTGTGAATGAGTAGCGGTACCATGTACCCCATACTCATTCACATGGGGCGGGATCTGGGGGGTCCCCTATTAAAGGGGGCTTCCAGATTCCGATAAGCCCCCTGCCTGCAGACCCCCACAAAGTGCTTTGGGGAGGCAGCCCCTCATGTTGAGGCATGCGGCCTGGTATGGTTTTAGGATGGGGGGGTCGCTCGCGCTCGCTCTCCCCCTCCTCCCCTTTCCAGACCTGCCGGGCTGCATGCTCGGATAAGGGTCTGGTATGGATTTTGGGGGGGACCCCAACGCAATTTTTTAAAAAATCTCCGGAACGGATTAATTGGTTTTCAATGCATTCCTATGGGAAATGGCATTTCGATTTACGAATTTTTTGCTATACGAAAAGTCCTGCAGAACGAATTAAATTACTGTAGTTCCAATTTTTTATGTTGCATGATATTACCGCAAAATTTCAGTAAAAAATACAAGTAATGTTTATAGTAATAATATAGTAATTTTAGGGCACAAAAAAAGCAATAAATTACCCTATTTTTTTGTAAAATATAAAAGATGAGGTTGCAATGAATAAATAGATATCCAATTAGTCAAACCTTAAAATTTGTTTTCCAAAACAATGTCCCTTATGTGATGATTTTTTGATGACAGGCACATCGCACTGCCTTACATTCTTTCCCGGCCTCAATTCTCTGGAATCTCTCAACAGGGACCTGGAAGTGACATCATAATGTCACTTCTGGGTCAGAACAAGAAGGGGAGGGGAGCAAACGTGTTCGCTCTCCTCCTTCCCCTCTAACTGCTGGCGGTGAGCTGGTCCCGAGCCCTCAAATGGGCAAGCGGTTCTGGGAGACAGTGAGCGGGGGGAGCTTCACACGGGAGGTCGGAGAGGCTGGCACTGTGTGGAAGCAATTGGGTGGCAGCGCTGCCGCCCGAATGCTTCCATCTGACAGGTGACCCCTGCTGCTTGCCCGCAGCAGGGATGAAGGTAGAAAAAAACTACCTGCCCAGCGCCCGGAACTACATGTCTCGGGCATCGGGCGATAGGAATTCAACATCCCTGCATAACCTTACATTTATCGACATTAAACCTCATTTGTCACATAGTTGCCCAATTACACAGTGCATTGAGGTCAGCTTGTAAATTGGAGACATCCTGTAAGGACGTTATTCCACTGCAAAGCTTGGTGTCATCTGCAAAGACTGAAATTATACTTTTAATCCCAGACCCTATATTGTTTATAAATATATTAAAAACTAAGGATCCCAACACTTGACCTTGGGGTACACCACTGACAACCCTAGACCATTCAGGGTATGAATCATTAACTATTGAATATGATCTTTTAGCCAGTTTTCTATTCATTTACATACAGATTTTTCCAAGCCTGTAGACTTTACCTTACACATTAGCCGTGTGTGGGAACTGTGTCAAAAGCTTTTGCAAAATCCAAGTATACCATGTCCACCGCCACCCCTCTGTCCAAGGTTTTGCTCACCTCCTCAATCCTTACTTAACTTAATCCATAATACTGTCCGTGTATCTGTATTTGGGCTCTAATGTCTCTTTTTTTGAGACCGAGAATGGGACTTAAGACAGACACTTTCTCTGCAGCCTAAGCTGACACATAGTAAATAGAGCTTACTATGTCTCAGTGATTAATTAATACAGAAGTGATCTGTGTTGATCGCTGTCTGTATTCATTAAGGAAAGGACCAGCCTCCTCCTATCCTGACAGCTGTCAGCGCTGCAGCAAGTGGGAGGGTGAGGAGGGACCATGAGCTTGTAGCAGAAGCAGGAACTTTGGAAATGTTAGGTCCGTACACCTTACGGACTTGGCCAGCTGGAAGCAGTGCTGTAGGTCCAGCTGTACGGACCTGGCAGCAAAAGGGTTGAAGACGTTATAAAGTCTAAATTTGTTTTCTATTTCTACCCCCTAATTCAAATAACCTTTGATTTTGGTATAACATTTTCTTTGCCATTTGCCAGTTTTGCCAAATTTTTCTAGAATTCTTCTTTAAAGGATAAGTTCATCTTTTGGAACATGTTATATGTTCTACCCAGTTTTTGGGTGGAACATGTAACATTTTCCCATAGCCGCAGCCATGCCCGCTGCCCCCTCCCTTTGACAGATCGTACGGGAAGAAGTCTCCCCGTACTATCTGTCAAATTTGAAAACAGTATGGCCGTGCGAGGCTCTGCCCACATAGCCACATCATTCATTCATGGACTTCCATGAATGAACTGCAAGTCCCGACAGCCTTAGCGACTGTTGGCTTGTAGTTTTCAATGCACTACCATGGCGCTGTGGAGCACCGTGGTAGTTGATAGAAGCTTCCTGTAAGACGAGCAGATATTCTGACAGGTCTGCAGGAGACCTGCATGCCATCAGCTATCTCCTGATCACTGGTGCAGTGCTTTCCAGGCCCAGTAGACAAAAATAATAAATGCACATTATTTTACCTGGGAAAAAAAAGTGCATTTATTAATTTTGTCTAAAAGGTGAACTTATCCATTAATATCTTGAGATCTTATTAATCTTTAATACAATGCAAGTATCACATTAAAAGAATATGTATAGCTAATGTAATATTTTATGCTTTTTTATTAGCTTGAAACTTTCTCCAATCGAAAAGATACTTCTAGTGAAGGGATTACTGACCATACAAACAACACAGAGGAAGGATCTTTTAAAAAGAATATATTCAGGGAACAGATAGCAGCTGCTGAAAAAGAAAGTGATGCAAGCAGCAAAGAGCAGAGGAAAGCAAAGAGTGAAAAAAAGAAGAAAAAGAGAACAGAGGAGAGCGAGCTCACTAATACAAATGAATCCCAGCCTAAAAGCTCAGAGGACATCACTCCTATTTCAGGTTTTGAAGAGGATCATTTAAAACATGGTAAGAAGAAGGAGAAAAGTGTTTTAGGAAGACAAAGCTACCCAACTGATTTTGATGATGAAGACCAACTAATTGAAGCCTACAGACATAACGTATCACAGGAGGAGACCAATGAAATCAAGGAGAAGATTAAAAAGAAACTACAGGCTCACCTCTCAGAACATTTTAGCAGTGATGAAAATCCAAATACTGTATTACGCAATCAAGCTGAGAAAAAGAGTAAAAGAAAGAAGAAAAAAGACTTGGTGGAAACTGAACAAGAAACTAGGTATTTATGCACTGGAATGAGGAGAAACATTGTGATATTATCCAAATTGATCATTTATCAATAAGTATGTGTACATGCTGCATCATCAAATTACATTTACATGATGTATTAGGTGCCCACCTATTAGGCAGCAGCAAAAACAAAAGTCACATTTAAAAACGCAAAGTGATGTACTTAAAGTGGAAGATAAGGCTAACTAAGTATTCTTAAAAATGCTGCCCTCCCACCTATTCTGCATAGTCTGTGTTAAAAAAGATCTGTGTACATACCTTTTTTTTTTAATTTGCTCTAATGCGATAACATAGTCCAGCAGTTCCAGCCCTCCTGCATCAGAGTAAGTGCCGACAGCAGAGGGAAAAGGAGCTTTTGTCAAGTGCGTCCTTGAACAGGGGAGTTGGAGCTTCATGATCACGTGGCTGCACTTTAGGGGGATTAAAAAAAAGGTATTTACACTGATCTTTTTTAAACAGAATATGAATCATTGGTAGGGGTAGGGGGAAGGAATGATTTTAGGAATACTTACAGCCTTAACTAACACTTTAAGGGCAAGAGTTGACAGGCTTTTGTTCTCTCTAGAACTACTTCTGTCCCCATACAAGTCTGTGAAAATGCAAAAGCATTTAAATAATTTCAAAAGCTTCTCAAAGGGATGCATAAAGAACACCTCATTTGTTTGTTGACATTGACTCTTACAGATGTGTTTAGGACTTCATTTGCTTTGGGACTACAAAGCCCCATTCATTTTAATAACAAAAAAAAAGCAAACTGGCCTCTCCTCCAGTTGGGGATGTTCTCTGTGGTGTTATACAGAGAAAACTCTGTAGCACACCACAGGCTTCACATTGTGGCACTGCAGGCGGTGCAGTGTGTCACAAACATTGTGGTGTCCAGTGGGTAGTTAGATCTCTGCAAGATTTGTTTGGGTGTGCTCTAAGGGGCCTATTTAAAATGGAGAATAGATCCAAGAGCCAACAAGCTACAGCCAGTCGTCATTGACCAGATTCCTGTGTAAACATATTGAACCGGGCAAAAAATAATAAAGAAAAGCAGAGCAGTAATCCCTAGAAAGATTGTTCGTACACAGTTGTTTAAATTACCTTGGTAATGTAGGGTAACACCTCAAGACCACTTTTTGTCTCATATCCCAGGAGACTCGCATGTATTCTTGCTTAACCAACATCAGGTCTAGAATATTACATAACGTAGATACACAATATGTAAAGAATCCTTACTTATGCATAGAAATGAGAATTGCCACCAGTGCAGGCAGTGAGTGTGTGTGTGTGTGTGTGTGTGTGTGTGTGTGTGTGTGTGTGTGTGTGTATATGTATGTGTGTGTGTGTGTGTGTATATATATATATATATATATATATATATATATATATGAGACCGTGGTAGTCTACAGTACAGGTTTATCCTAATTGTGCAGTACAGGTCAACTTATTCATACACCAGGGGTTATAAGCTCGTACCTTCAGGTGATTGAACACATTCTTAGAATTCTTTATTTGACCCTTACTATCTTCTAATGCCTAGACATAAGCAGTGTATCAGGATAAACCTCAGTAAAACCTTGGGAGGCATACACAGACCCCACACTGAGGAGACGGCCTGTAATGATTGCTTCAGGCACTGGGTTCTAGGTAAGGCACTTGCCTTGGCCCGTGGTGCGACGTCTTGAGTTAGCCACAGGGTGCTATACAGGTCCAGGGCCATGACCCATCACTGTGGAACCTAGTCCTTGAAGACCCCTTTTAGGGTATCCCTACTATGACAGGCAAGCCTGGACTTTATATACAATCCAGGTATATGAACAGGTAAGGCAGGGTCACCCTATATCTCTGATTGTTACTGTAAAATCAGGGTTATGGTTGGAATGTATTCACTGTCACAGTGCAAACTTTTTAAACTTGGTGCTAAAATTGCTCAGTCTTATGTGGATGACCAGGTGTTCATCACACCATTGGGGTGCACACTTTAATACCACTTCTGCCTAGAGCCTTTAGAAGGTACACAGAAGCCTCCTCCCACCTGTTTGCCATAATGATTTATTGCAGGACGGTCTATACTTGGGTTACTGCATATTCCTTCCAGACACACTTATCTCCCGCCCTTTACTTTGGGAATACCCCACAAGGGAATACCTTCTCTTGTAGCTTTGGTGGAAACCAAGCGAAAAGGGAGCCAATTCTAAACAGCAGGAGCATATTCAATTTGCCGAAGGTCTGCACAACTGGAGCAGAACTCTCATTTTAACACCAATCTCTGCATCTGATTCTATGTCTATTTCAGGCACATACCAAGCTTTCTTGCTGGCTGAAGTAAAATCTTCTGCATCTATGTCACAATTCCTTGGACAGAATAGGGCCTTAGTACAGCCTTCTTTGTCCAGGGCTCTAAAACACCCTGTGTCTTTAAGTAGAATGCCTCCAGAGGTAGATAACTGAAAAAGGAAGGGGGGTACCATTATCCAAAATGATTAAATAGAAATTGAGGGGGGATAACCCCAAACTAGGATGAATGTAGGTACCCATGAATGACACAATAACATAAAAATAATATATTTATTGGTACATAAAATTAAAAATTTATTTCACATATAAATGAATTCATATATTAAAACACATGAACTGACAGCCTGGTACAATCAAGTACATGAGTCACAGATACTATAGTTTCACACCTCTAATATGGTGGAAAATATGGGGGTGATGCTTGCTCCTCTACTTGTTTCGCAGAAATTGTCCGCTTGTCCAGGAGGAAACATCAAAATTAAATCTGAAACAAAACCATAATAATAAAAATACAAATATAATGTAGTGAACACAGTATTTATAATAATACACTGGGAATTGGTGGACTAATTGTTTACCAATGTGGACTCATGCTTGTGTGGGGCCACACGGGGTGCCAACATACCTCCTCCAAGGCAGACACGGGGGGCAAAATAGCAGGCATGGAGCCTTTCCAGACTGCCTTTATAACTGAATATAAAATTTGCCAAAATAGTCACCATATATTGGGAGATAAAGAAAGGGGAGCAATAGGGAGGAAAACCTATATACTAACCTTAAATGAATACAGTGATAGGGAAACCAGGAGGCATATGAAGCTGATACATGTAAACACCATCCAAGACTTAGGAGTTAATAATTGTTGGCCTTGTAAAGCCCAAGCCACAGGAGAGATGTGGTTAAATACAATGTGAAGCCAAGCTGCATGGATAAGGGCCTAAAAGTAAAAAACACAAGAAAAGACCCAAGTGCATTACCTCATAAAACTGATACCTATAGATAAATACAAAAGGAATCCCTTTAAGGGCAGTACATATCTTTAAATATAGCATGCTGGCAATTAACAACGTGTCAAAAAACCTCCAACAGGTTTAATAGGGCCAAGTACTGAGACATAGGGCAGCAAAGGCTGACAGCTACCTTGGAAAGATGTTGTATATTATATCCTCCTGGTAAACATCTGCAATGGAAGGCAGACTGGGTCCGCTCTACATACCCCCAGTCCGGTGCATGCAACACTGGCATATGATGTCACCGGCCCAGATCCCCTGACCCGCGGTGATGATGTAGGCTTATATGGTGCCCTACAGTGGTGAATTTACCGTTTGATGAATAAAATAAATGATCGCTTATACATTGGCCATTGGCAGAGTTCTCTAATGGTTTTGCCAACACAGAATGCCTCTGGTCCCACAGTCTGCAAAGGTGTGAGGTAAAAGGAACAGTTTGCCATTAAGGAAGCTAAATGTGGTTCCCTCTCGGATCCAGGGGCAATATCCACAGCAAAAAGTATCCCGACAGGCGAGGGAGATCCGTGGCTCGGATGAGTAGTGTCTACTCGTCAGACGGTCTCTCAAGGAAGTAGCATGACGGAAGACCATTTCAGGGCTGGGTCTTACGTATTTCTTGAGGATATGATGGTCAGTCAAAAGATGCCAGTGTTTGGAAAGTATAGAACGAAGCTGGTTGTGATGAGCAGAATACGTAGTAACTATTTTAACTGTATTCTGTTGTGTCCTCTGAGGTGAATATAATATAGAAGTTCTGTCACGTCCCATGGCTTTAAGTTTTTTTTGAGGTAGTCTTTGAATAACCTCTCAGAAGGAGGCGTTCATGTAAAGCATCTGCCTGTTGACTGAAATCATTTTCTTCCATGCAATTTCTGCGTAGTCTAAAGAGGGAACTTCACGCAGTAGGCTTTCTAGCGTTGATAAACTCATTAACAACATCTGTCAGCAAAAGCCTTGGCATTGTGCAAATTGACTCTGTTCTGTCTTGCTATGCCTTTGTTGGGCACAAAGAGATGTCAGCTTTTATTTATGTAAAGCCTTTATCCCAAAAGGAAAAAAACTGTTACTGTAACTTCTAAGAAAGTATTAGCTGGAATATGGATCTTGTTGGTGTATCTAAATGTGGTAGTGCATCTAACACTCCCCTCCCCCTGTGTTTCACTGCAGCAGTACATGGAATGTAGAATGAGGAATAATCAGATTAGTAACAGATAGGTGCTATCTTGTGAGCAGAGATAGTGAAAAAGTTTGGTGGTGTAAAGCAATGTGATTGTTTAGTGCTGGTATCTTCCTACATTTTGTTTGCTTTTTCTCTCTGTCCTGCAGAATCCTAAAGCCGGACATACATGGTTTAAAATTCGTCCAGTTCAGTAGGGACCGACCAAATTTTGATCTATGCACGTGCACTTTGGTTGTACAGAAGTCGATCTACTGATCGTCTTCTAAACAACCACCCTGTCGTGTTTTCCCTGCTCGACCAGCACCTCAGGCTATAGCCAGCAGCGCCTATTCAGTGTAATCCAATGGTGGGAAAGTCTTCCCGCTTTCAGAATACAAAGGCTCAGCTGGGAGGATTCCCCCATCAACCTCAAATGTGTGGATGGGGGAATCTATTATTTTATTTTTTTTGCTCAGTCTGCTGATTGACAAAAAATTATATTTCGTTCCAATTCATAGTTGACTGATGTTAGCTGTTCATTCATGTTTGTAGGATGATAATAGTTGTATTCTGTGCTTTTATTTAGTGTTATGTCTTTGTCTGAACTGCAACACACACCAGCAGAATCCTTCGATCAGTCTCCAATTGAGTCATTTCTGGAAACATCTGAAAAAACTGAAGATCTTCCTAAACGTAAAGGCAAGAAAGCTAAGAAGAGATCCCAAACAGGTCAGGGAATTTGGTAGTATCTTTGTTAGTCTTTGTTAGTCTTGTATAAGTATTAGGCCTCTTGCACACTGGAGCTTGAAAAAAGCTCAGTACAGCGGGTTTTTTACTGATCTAAAATGCAGCCCATTGTTTACAATGTGCCTGTACACACATGCATTTAACAAGCGCTGTGTATTCTTGGTTTAAAAATAAAAAAAAAGAAAAATTGCATTCCTGGTCAGTAATTTGCACTGTTGCGCGCATGTGAGCATATATATTGATTTTCCCTAGGAATATATTGTGTGCGCAAATGTGCACAAATCAGATTCCTGCATTCACATTCTCCCCTGCTGTGCTATTGTATTCTAACTACAGGGATTCCTCCCCTATCATATTACACTGATCAGCACTTCAGCGGTTATCAGATGCTGGTTTTCCAGCATGACTGTTCAACAGAACTTGGTCTATCGGCTTCTGTTGATTTGATTTGTGTGTACCCAGCTTTAAAGTGATATCAAACACACACTGTTTTATTTACAATATCCTTTCTCTTTCTGAATATGCATGATGGCACTGTAATTATTTTAATTGAAAAACATCTAAGTACCTTTTTTCTTAACCACTTCCATACAGGGCACTTTTACCCCCTTCCTGCCCAGGCCATTTTTCAGGTTTCAGCGCTCACACTTTGAATGACAATTGCGCGGTCATGCAACATTGTACCCAAACTAAAATTTTATCATTTTCTTCAGACAACTAGAGCTTTCTTTTTATGATTACATTTTTTAAGATTTCTTTTCATATTTCACTATGACCAAAGTAGTATAATGTTACCATAGTAACATTGTACTACTTTGGGGAAGCGATCATTCTTTTATTTTATTTTTTTTTACACAATTTGCTTATAGCAAAGAATTACTTTGCTATAAGCAAGCATTTACCTGAATGACATTGATTCATTTTTTTTTTTTTTGTGCTTAGCTGTGATTGGCCCAGCTTGTGCATGTGATCGCTGTGACCATTCACAGCTAGACAGAATTATATACAATGGATGGCATGAAAGGAAGCTATCCATTGTATACAACTGTCATGTGACCTGCTGTGATTGGTCACAGCAGGTCACATGGTACTGGCAACGGGGCCGGTACACAGATCTGTCATCGGCCTTGTCTGAGGTACACGTCCGGTGACGGATTGCACCACAGAGCGGCCCTGCGGGTAGGCGCACTGCGCATCCCTGAAAGGACGCCATATGGCGTCTACCCGGAGGGACTAGCTGTTCGCCCGGCCGCCGTCTGGCTATAGGCTGGGCGGCAACTGGTTAATAAACAGCTGTCACATGACCCAGCTCTTTCCCAGCCTGTCTTTAGGGAAACTGTGGCAGTAGGATCTTCTACTCCTCTGCTACTGGTCACATGTTCAAAATAAACACAATTAACCTTTGGAATACAGAGTAAAAATTAATGATTAATAATCAATGATCAATAAACTGTTTTACATTTCATACAAATAAATATTTGAAATAACATCTTTATTAATTTGGCAATAACATGGTGGTAGTGGATTTTTGCCAATCACAGGCTGTGTCGCACCCCTCCAATCTGTGTCTGTTGTGTGTATGTGCTTAGAATAAGAGGGTAGTGAAGGCTCCATCAGTCAATATGTAATATCTCACCCCCATTGTATTTAGCTGTTTAATGGACATGGAGGAGAGAGGGAGGGGAGTATCATTTACCAGTGTGTGTATACGCCCACATGTGTGGCTCTAAAGTCACATGGGTTGTCCACAAGTGATCAAGGAGGAAATGCTCAGTGCAGAAAATACACTGAAAACTGAGCATGTACACTAGCTGCCAACACTGCTTTGCAGAATCCCCATCTGCACTGGGGACATGGACAAGAGGGAGGGATAGAGAACAGAAGGATCTTCCAGTTTTTTTTGCAGAATACAGAAAATTATTCCCATAGTGAGTATGAACAGCATGTAGTACAGCATTTATTGATAGATTTTAATGATGTGGGTTTAATGACACTTGAAGCTGATCATACCTTATACAATCTGTACAATCTCCTTTAGATCTACTAACAACTATGTGCTAAAAAGGCCTACCTGATTGGATACAAATTGTGTGACTTGAGATTATATACAGTGGATATAGAAAAGAGTCACTCTTTTAAAATAAACACCTTTTTGTTGCTTTGCAGCTTGAAATTGTTTTATTCAGCTGTGTAAATTCTAACATCCAAGAGAAAGATAAAACCCCAAAAGGAAAAAAAAAATCAAAAACACAATTACTGAGTTGGAAAAAAATTACCCCCTTGTATCACTATTTTGTTCAGGGTGGATAAAAATCAATGATTTAAAAAAAAAAGCGGATTTTTTAAATTTTAAATCAGATTTTTTTTATTTTTATCAAATTTATTTTAATGACATGCTTTTGGAGTAAAACTCTATGTAAAGATAGTTTTTCTGTTTAAGATACATTCATAATTTAGTTTATTCAGCATGAAATGGAGCTTAGTTATGTAGCATGAGGCTGTATATTCTGCTCTGCAAGCTGATATAACATGTACTGCATTGATACATTCACACAATTTCACAGTAACCATGAGAAAAAACATGAAATAAAAGTATTTCAGTAGTTCTCCAACTATGTGTGATTAACCTATTAACTTAAAATCGGTTCTGATATCGCTGTTTTACTAACAGCTTATTATTCTACAAAGGAAACCTTCATTTGGTTTGCAAAAATTAAAGATTCTAACTACCAGCAAGAATGAGTCGGATTCCTTACATTTATAGAGCACCTGTCATTTTAGATCCATCATGGCAGCGCCTGTTAGCAGGCATCCACTAACCCAGTGTTTCTCAACTCCAGTCCTCATGGACCCCCAACAGGTCATGTTTTCAGGATTTCCCTCAGATGAAACAGCTGTGGTAATTACTAAGGCAGTGAAACTGATCAAATCACCTGTGCAAAATAATGGAAATCCTGAAAACATGACCTGTTGGGGGTCCATGAGGACTGGAATTGAGAAACCCTGCACTAACCTAATGCCGCCACGTCCACGTCACCTTGTTGTGTCACTGCCACATCACCAGCCATCTCATTAAAGTGCATGGGACTGTCGGTGAGTCAACAGCGGGTCAGAGGAGCCACTGCAGGACAGAGATGGCAGTTGGTCTTTTAAATATGATTTAAATTGAGCCTTTTTACTAGTGATTTAAATCAACTTGATTTAAATCAAATCCACCCGGATTTTGTTGAACCACCTTTTGCTTTAATTCCAGCCTTTAGTCTGTTGGGATATGTCACTACTAACTTTGCAGGTCTAGACTTTGCAATATTTGCCCACTCTTTTTTGCAGAACTGCTCAAGTTCAGTTAAATTTGATGGTGACCGTTTGTGGACTGCAGTCTTCAAATCATTCCACAGATTTTCAATAGGGTTTAGGTTCTGGGCTCTGATTAGGCCATGCAAGGACATTCACCTTTTTCTTCTTCAACCGCTCTGTGGTCATTTTTGCTGTGTGCTTTGGGTCATTGTCATGTTGGAAGGTAAACCTTTCTTCCCATTGACAACTTTCTGGCAAAGGGCAGCAGATTTTCCTCAAGAATTTGACGGTATTTTGCCTCATCCATTTTTCCTTTTATCCTGACAAGTGCTCTGGTCCCTGCTGCAGAGAAAAACCCCCATAACAGGATATTACTACCTCCACGGTTTACTGTAGGAATGGTGTTCTTTGGATGAGGAGCTGTATTGGATTTCTGCCAGACATATCATTTGGTGTTGAGGCCAAATAAATTAATTTTAGTCTCATCTGACCATAACCCCTTTTTCCATGTGGACTCATGTGGAATCTTCACGTGGAGTTTTGGCAAAGCTCAGTCGTGGCTGCATGTGGCTTTTCTTCAGAAGTGGCTTTTTTCTTGCAACCCTCCCATACAAGACATATTTGTGGAGAATTTGTGATGTTGTCACATGCACACAATGACCACTCTTTGTCACAAATTCCTGCATCTGCTTCAGAGTTGCTGTAGGCCTCTTGGTAGACTCTGACCAGTTTCCTCCTTGCTTTTTTATCCAGTTTGGAGTGACAGCTTGATCCAAGGAGGGTCTGTGTTGTACCAAATACCCTCCACTTCTCAGTAATAGACTTCACTGTTCTTATAGGCTTTGATAAAGCCTTTGAAATTTTTTTGTATCCATCTCCTGATTTGTGCCTGGCCACAACTTTATCCCGAAGATTTTGTGACAGTTTCTTTTCACCAGTAGTTGATTGTTTGCTTCAGTTGTATTTCCAGGGACTAAAATGCTCCAGGAAAGCTCTTTTCATGCTGAGCTAATCAAAATGACCACAGCTGATAGTAAAATGGCGTTGTGTGCCATTGAGAAGGTGATTAGCTACACCTGATTAAGTTTACAAGTAATTTTTAGGAGGGTGATCAGTGATTCTGTGTTTGAAATTTTTATAATAATTTTTTCTGACGTTATTATTTTAAAGGATAAATTAACCTTATGTAATGTGTTACACCCATATTCAGGGTGTAACATGTTGCCGATGGCCCACCCCCCGAACCCCACGATCACCTTTTTGACATCTAGCAGAGGTTCTTTTCCCCCCTGCTAGCATTCACAATTTAAAAAAAAAAAAATTCACACACAGTATTCTGTGGATGAGAACACTACAAGTTCATACAGCCTTTGTGGCTGTCGTCTTGTAGTTCTCAATGAACTATCATGCCACTGTGGAACGCCGTCGTAGTTCATTGAGTCTTCCTCTCAGTAAGTATCTGCCTGCCCGTACAATCTACTGATCACTGGTGCAATGCTTTAGAGGCTCCAGAAACAAAAATAATAAATGCTTATTTTTTACCTGGAAAAAAATTTTCATTTATTTTTTGCTAAAAGGTGAATCTATCCTTTAAAGGGGGGTGATTCTTTTCTATACCTTAAGTAAATGTTTGGTGAATGTCACATTCTCTGCTTTAAAAATATGCCCCTATACTCTAGAACCCATGCACACAGGGCTCTCCTAAACGCCTTTCCTCCTGGCAGGAAAAAAAATGTGCATTTATTTTGTGCAAAGGAGCCTGTAAAGCATGACACCAGTGATCAGTAAATCACTGATGCCATGCAGGTCTCCTGCAGACCTGTCAGAATATCTGCTTGCCATACGGGATGTATGAGCAAGCAGATATACTGACAAGAAGCTTCAATGAACTACAACAGCGCTCCACAGCGCTGTGGTAGTTCATTGAAAACTACAAGCCCGCAGCCGCTAGGGTTGACAGGACTTGTAGGCACTCATTCACAGAACACTGTGAATGAGTGATGCGACCGTGTGGGTGGAGCCCAGCACGGTTGCACTGTTTTCAAATCTGAAAGTATGGAGAGAAGTCTCCCTTTACTATCTGTCAGAGGGAGGGGGGCGGTGGGCGTGGGGGCTGTTATGGGAACATGTTACCTGTTCCACCCTAAAAATGGGTGGAACATGTAAAATGTTCTAAAGGTGAACTTCTACTTTAATGAGTGTAAATGTTCCAAGACACATTTATGCACATGAAGCACTAGGGTGTTCCTTAATTTCATTGACTAGAATAATAATTTATTCTGCCCATTGAAATGATTTAATGCTCGATTGCGTGTTTTCTGTCAGAATGCTGTTTCTCCTGAACACGCTGGCAGTGTTTTTTTTTCTGCCTTTAAATGCCCATGGACACATGGATAACATAGAGGGCCATTTAGAGGCTGAAAAAATTGCAGGACAAGTGTAATCACGAGTGTGGCTTGGGATTACCACTTTTAGTACTGAAAATTAACCCCGAGTCACACTCGGGATTACCGCCAGGGATGTTAATGAATTCATTTAACCCACCTTTAGGGTAATTCAGTAAAGACCTAACAACACTTTCCTGGTGGTATGGCCCTTTAAAAAGGTCTGTGCATAAATAAAAAATCCTTGTCACTTCTTTTGGTACCAGATCTACGTGTGAAAGATTCAGGTTTAGCCCCTTTGCGCTTGTGCCTCCTGGCCTTTTAAGTCGTTTTAGATGCTGGGAGGCTGGGTGGGGTTTGTGATCAGTCATGATTGGCTGTCACACTGGTCACATGATCAGAAAGCTCCCGATCGCAAGTAGAGATTGGAAGCTTTCCGTTAACTGCCGGTAACTGTGCACCGGGAGCGTGCATGGTGTGCTTCTTGGCACAGTTCTGTTTTTTTTTTTTTTTGGGTACGCATTTATGCCGCCTCTCAGTGTTAAGGCTCACCCACCGAGAGGCCGCATATATGTGTGTGGCCAGCGGCAAGGCGTTAAAGTTTCACTTTGTAAAATGACTGCACCCAATTAAAAAACAATTACCTCCAGTTCATAGATGATTGGAGGTAATCAGGGCGAAATGTAAGCTTAAGAGTATCATAGGAAGACGGGGTGCAGTCTATCTGGTCCTTTCACCCTTCAGTGCTTTTGTGAAGGCCGAAAATTCGGGATAGCATCTGTTTGCTCCATGGTCCTCCTTGGACATGGAGGATGTGATCCTGCACATATTTTTTTTTTTTTTGTGTGTGATGCATCAGTGGTTTTATGCTTTGCATGATAGGGGACTCTGCTCCCGAGGTATTTCCCAGATACTGATTCGATCCTGGTGTTACTGAGTCTGCAGGATATTCTGTGTTGGTTTTTCTGGGTGATGTTTCTTCACGGGTGGAATCCTAGTGTTCACTATCTGCATTCTGCTGGATCCTGCATTTCTAGGGGTCCTTTCTAATTTCACTCATATGGTTGAAGTATCTGGGTCTGATTGTGGACTTGACACAGGCCATGAGTTTCTTCTGATGTATGAGTTCGAGGGCTACATCCTTGGTTTGGTTGTTCCTGTCCTGCAGGTGGTCCTCTCTGTGTTTATGCATGCAGGTTGTGGTCCCCATGATCTCCACCTCTGAGGTGTTCCTGTATGCTCAGTTTCACACTGGTATTCTGCAGAAGAAAATTCTACTGAATGGGACAAGTTTCCATTGTTGTGGGACAGACATCCTCGCATGAGACCGTTGGTCAAGTCCTCCCTTCTCTGCTGGCTTCAGTTTCCTTTTCTGTTGAGCAGCAAGGTGTTCCTTCCCCTTTTTTGGATCGCAGTCCCTATAGACGCCAGCCTGTCCAGCTGTTGGCCCAGGACCTCTGGACAAGCGGGAATCTCAGTTTCCTGTCACTGTCCTGGAGCTATAGGTAATCGGGTTTTATCTGTGTTGTTGGATAGAATATCCTCAGGACAACCAGTCTTGATCCAGTCAGACACCATCATGGCAGTGGCCTATGTCAGTCACCAGGTTGGAACAAGGAATTTGGCAGTGGCACTGGAAGGCTTTTACAATCTTTGGTGGTGCTCTCTTAACAGTTTGCATTCCGGGTGTGGGAAACTGGCTGGTGGATTATGTCTGCCTTCAAATTGTGGCCCAAGGAGAGTGGTCCTCACACCAGAAGGTTTTTCATCAGATATGCCTGTAGTGGGGCTCTTCGGAGATTGATTCCTGGCATCTTGTCTCAACAGGAGAGTATCCAAATTCATGGTGAGGACAAGCTGTCCTTGGGCAGATGCAGTGGATGCCCTGGTGGCACCTTGGGATCATTGCAGTTTATGCCTTGGAGGTTCTTTTGTGATTACTGCGAAGGATAGAAGCCCAAAGCATTCTGGTCATTCTCCTGGCTCCAGATTGATCTTCTCATCCATTGTTCTGACCCAAGGGTCGATCTTCCACTCTGCTTTTCTGCCTCTTGCTTGTTGGCCTGGGAACAGAAGGGGTTATCCTACTATGTTTAGGCATGTAAACATATCACCATATCAACCATCATACCAAAAAGACCTATTTTGCGTGGTACAAGGCTCAGGGTCTCCCCCATGCACTGTCTTGGTGTCTTGAATTATGGCCTTCTCTTGATCTGATTTCTTCCCTTGAGTGCCATTGCAAGCCAGGTTTTTTAGCCCCTTGCAGTTTTCTCTCAAAGCCCTCAGACTTTGCATTCCTTGCTTCTTTCCTTCATTCAGGGCCAACATGTAGCTATTTTTGTGCACTTTCCATACCACGTGAGACTTTAGCAGTCCAGAGACTTCCCTTTGTATTTGTAGACACCAGGGTCTCTGACGCTCCCAAAGGTAACTCTTTGTGTCTATAACTTTTGCATGACGTTGCTGGAGCTAGTCTGAAATAGATGATGGCTCCTTGAGCTATTTTTTTGCATTGGCTGGACAGCTGTTGTTCAGGCTAATGCTCTTCAGGGTCTGGCTTTGGGATGTCCCTATGTCAAGAATATTGCTGAGTTGTGTCCTTCAATGAACGTAAGAGAAATCAATTTTTTTCTACTCACTATAAAATCCCTTTCTCTGAGTTCATTGAAGGCCCCTCTCATGTTATTTTCTGTACTTCTTAGTAACTGAAATGCCTATAGTAGGAGGGAGGTTTAGCCTCCAGTAAAGACTGTCCGTAGGCTGTGCTCTGTGATTTTTCAGGCTAGTGGTCCTACTCCTGAAGGTGGAGCTATAATTTTAGGGTCAAGAATATTGCTGAAATGTGTCTCTCAATGAACTCAGAGAAAAGGATTTTACGGTGAGTAAAAAAAAAAAAAATTCCTATTTTTGCTTTGCTTATATCTGCCTCCACCTCAGTCATTCAGTCTGTGGCAGTAAAAGGAACCCAGTCCTCGCACATCAACTTTAAAGTGCATGTCCAACCAATAGATTTGGATAGAGTGGTGAGGAGTTAAAACTGCTGTCAGCTTTTTTTTGCTGTCTGTGTCTCTGCTAGAAAGATTATTTTGGCTATAATTGTTCGGATCACTAAGGCCGCCAGGTATGAAAGTGAAGTTAAATCCATAATTTTTAGTTGCTAGAACAGGAACGATGAGGAAATCTTCAAATAAGAAAAACATGACAACTGTTTAAGAGAGGATTTCACATTGTAAAGACATCCTCTCGCTTTCTGTTGCATCTACTGGACATGAAGTGAAGGGAAGTCTCCCTAAAGGTCACCATACACTATTAAGTCTGATTTGTACAAATTCTTTTAGAGCTACCATAAAGTATGTAGTGCCAAGGCCTGCCTATTTGGATACAAATTGAATGGATTGGTTAGGTAGGTCCTCATACTACATTTTTTTGGTAAATCTAAAAGCGATTGTACAGTGTATGGCCACCTTAATGAAACACAGATGTAAAAAAAACCTGACAGCAGTTTTAGCCCCCTCTGGCTCTATCCAAAGTGAAATAAAGTTTGGCTTTGGATCTGCTTTAACTAAGCTTCTGTTCTATAACCGTGTGTGTTAGGGTAATCATGAATGTCAGAAAAACTGAGACCTATATAAATGTGCATGTTTTCGGTTTAGTCCGTAAAACGGAGTTCCAGTTCAATTAAAAAAAAAAATAAGTCAGCAGCTACAAAAACTGTAACTACTGTCTTTTAAAATACAGACACTTACCTGTCCCTCGGCCCAGCAGTGTCCTCACCATGGCTGGTTTCACCAGCCATCTTCTCATCCCAGGGCCAGCATCTTCAGTGTGAGCACTTAGCTATGACAGCTTGCGGCTTTACAGCCGGGTGCCCACTGTGCGTGCGCGAATAGTGCTGTGCTTTGTGAATGTTGCTGTAGTATTCTGGGACTTGTCATGTGTCCCACAAGACTACGGGGAGGGAGGGGGGAGGTCAACTTTCGCTTCCGACCGTCTTAGGCGATCGCAGCGGAAGAAGGAGCGGATACCTGTCAAATTCGGGTACCCGCTCCCCAAAGGTGGCAATCATTAATGGGAAGCGGGGAACAAAGCCTTAAGCCTTTTGGGTGGAGCTCCGCTTTAAAGAAATACTGACTATCGATGCTATATAAATACAATGTGGTTCATATATTCTGCAAGTTTTTTGTATTTATTAAAGCTTTTTTAAGTACATACAGTATATAAGACATTTATAAAATGTGTTATTGATATTTACACATTACATTTACTGGTAGTTGTTTCCCAGCGTCTCTTATGTTTTCCAACCTTATGTAAGATGTTCCCATTTGACCGTTCCGTGCCGACCCCTTAGTTATTTGAGGTTTCATAAAATGTTTTATTTTTTTTAATTCACAGATGAAGTGAGAGAAAACAGTCAGGAGAATGGTGGAGAGAAAAGCAGCTCTAAACGTGTGTATGATGATAGCCTAGTTTTAGGGGTTTATGTCCATCGGGCTGATAAATTGAAGACTGACCTTTTGACATCTCGGCCCATGGTTAAGATTTACCTAATTGACCGAAAAACTGGAGAATATGTCAAGAAAGAATACAGGTACGTTTATTTTTACTTTATGGAATAATGAGCTGTATTTTTTATTAACCCTAAATTTTGGGATGCCAGTCCTTTCTGAGTGCACTTGTAATGGTGAAAGATTATTAGAAATATAAACATTACAAGCAACACATTAAATATTACAGTCTGACAACTTGCTGTCAGATGCAATCAGTCCTGCGCACTCCTCCAGCCATGTATCCTGGGCTCCATTTGCCACAGCCGCCAACTCCCCCCTCGTGCACCCCCCCCCCCCACCCTACTCTCCTGCCAAGTATCTTGTTAACATCACATCTGGGTCCCCCTCTGTTTCCCTGGCTATCATGGCTGGGAAAGATTCTAATGCAGAGAGATCTATTTGTACTGCATTATATTCATTGGAGCACAGGGGAGACATCCAGGGTTTTTTAGACCTCAAATGTCTCATTAAAGAGAACCTGTCACAAAAAAAGCATTATATAGGGGACTTTTTGTGATGACAAAAAAAAGTTGGTAAAAAAAAAATGTTTTTTAAATTGTAAAAAATGTAAGTTACACCCCAGCTCATAAAATCCCCCCCCCCCCCCGAAAAAAAGCCCACCCCTACGTATACACACGTAAGAACATAAATGCGGATTGCAATACACTTGTTATATATTGCTGCACACACTGAGAGCAATATTTCTAGCACCAGACCTCCTCAGTAACGCTAAACTGATGACCTATAGGGAGATTTTAAAGTGTCGGGCACATGGACATTTAAGGCTTGACATATTGGGTATCTATTTACTCAGTCCAGCATAATATTTTATATTTTACCAAAACATTAGGTAATTTGTTGCGTTTGTGTGCCCCAAAATGAACTTCAGCATATTTTTACTGAAATTTAGCATTTCCTAGACTTTTGCGGTAATATCGCCTGATATGAAAAATTGGAACTACCCCTTTTCTGTCCTCCTAAGGTGTCTGCATTCAGAAAATATATAACGTTTCAGGGATTTGTGCAGTCTTCAGGCCTAAAATGACTTTTTACACATGCGTGCAAAAAACACAGAAACGATTATTGTAGCGAAGGGGTTAAACCCCATATCTGTTTTTTATTGTGTTTGGCATCATGTTTCTCTGTAGTTTTCTTAAAGCTGATCTTCAGTATGCAGCAAGCTATATAATTATAATCCCCACTCCCGCCTGATGTGCAGTTTTCTTCCATTATTGTAACATTTACTGTATCTATTGAATCCAATCATCTTTAGGCCTCGTTCACACATGGCGTACATAACTGTAAGACTGTTATCTATCATACAGTACAGGAAACAGGACTTGTGTTCATAGATCATGAGCCTGAAGGTGACAAAATTGCTAAGGCCACGCCTAGTATGCACTCATCTAACTCTGCCCACAATGTCGGACACCATTTTTTTGCCAGTGTCCTTTGGTGATGGACCTGTTCTCCTCTAGAGAAGTAAAAGGGAAGGGAAAGGAGAGACATGATTGGAACCTTTAAATACATTAAGGTGGTGAATAAGGTTCAAGAGGGCAATATCTTCAACATGAAACCAAAATCAAGAACATAAGGACAGGACCTTAAACGAACTGAAGGAAAGTTCAAAACTAATCTCAGAAAGTACTATTTTACTGAAAGAGTAGTTGATGCTTGGAATAAAAGAAAACCAAACAAACATCCGCCCCCCTTCCCCCAAAGGAAACCCCAAAAGACAAAACGGGCAGACTTGATGGACCACTTGGTCTTTTTCTGCCGTCACTGTTCTATGTTTCTATTTTTTATTTTTAGACCATTAAATTTTTTTCTTCTGACACTTCTATCAAGATCTAGCTGTTTTTTTGCTTTGAGATATTTAACAGTTTCTGGATCAGTATCCCTATCTGTTACCTTCGAGACTGTACCATGTCTCCACTGTGCGGGGTCGGCCTGTAATGTTTTCTTGAGGCACTGGATCCTGCGTTAAGCTCTCACCTTGGCTCAAAGTACATTGGATGTATTTAGGTGCAGGGTGCCATACAAGTTCAGGGCCGTGGGCCAGTTCTGTGGTTCCCTTTTGAGGCTATGCCTACTGTGACTGGTGAAGCCTGGATATGGTGCCCTCCATTATATTTGTTTTTAAGTGGGTGCAATTTAAAATTGTTGTTTTTTCTCCTTCTATCTAGACTTAGTCTCAGGACGATGAAGTAGCTGCATTGCGCCTCCTAGGTGATACATTGCCACCCGCCTTTTCTGACAAAAATGCACTTACCATATTGCTGCACTACTGTTGCCATCCAATAATAAGTCAGCGCTTTGAGTTATAGGAGCTCCTATATCTGAACATGGAGTCTCCAGTTTCCAGAGGCCACACGTTTCCATAAACACTACATGTCTTCTCTTCCCCTGGTTCCACAGTTGAAAAAAATAAAGCCATTATGGGCTCTAAGTGACTGAATAAATCAAGAAAGACTTTATCATATAGTGTATGTATGATAAGTTGGCAAGAAGAAATTTAGGCTATTATACTCACTAAAGCACACTGTTATCACTTATCACAAATATGTGCATGTTTTTTGTCAACTCATGAATGTGACAAATCCTGTCACCAGGATTATCTTCCTTCTACTCCACGGATCAAGTAATCCAAACACCATTGCTCTAGGATAAAATGAAGCCAGAAATATCTAATACAGTGTAGTACATTGACGTAAACCCCAAATTTAAAAAAAAACTATTACTCATAAAAGATGTTCATAAAGGGTAATAAAGCATCAATCCACTATGTGCCACATTTCTGCACTGGTGAATCCTCATAGGAGAAAGGCTTACCAGAAAGATTTGGCTCCCTTAATCAATAAGGCAAATCACAGATCACTTTCTTCATATAACAATGGTTATTTTCTTTTTTGGTAGTCTCACCAGCCTTTTCTCCCCAACAGAGCTACTGTCCAGCCAGAAAAATCTCTCTAATTCTGCTTTGGAATTTAGAAAGTCATTTTTTTCACCTACCCCGGAAGGTTGTGGCAGTGGATGCAATTCTCAGTATGGGGCAAGGCTTTCAGCTCCCAAACTGTCCAGGGGGCCTAGTCCCTAGATGAGTCAAAACTTTGCATCAGTATATTGGAATGGAGAGCCATCAAATTGACTCTACAACAGTATAGTTACTTATGTATGGTCATCTGATGGGGTACAGTCGTGCAGTGCCAGAGCAGAAGCCTACATAAACCATGAGGCAGGCACCAGAAGTTGAGCCCCTTGAGAGAAATAAGTCTGTTTTTCTCCTGGACAGAAACTTACATTCCAGCTGTTTTGGCTGTCTACATCCTGGAGTGGAGATTTGACAAGCAGACTTTCTAAGCATTCAATGCATTCACCTGGGGAAGTGCTTTTTGTACCCTGAGATCTTCCAAAATCTTTGTCAAATGTGAGGAACACCAGATACAGACATCCTGCAGACAACTAAACTGATATATAGACAGGACCAAGGATCCTCTGGTCTTGGCAGTGGATGCCCTGGTGATTCCTTGGGTCTCAGTTCAGACTGATTTATTCCTCCCTCATCTGCTGCACAAAATAGAGGAGGAAAGGGTTCCGGTGATTCTCATCACACCAAATTGGCTCAGAAGAATTGGCTACATAGACATATTCCGATTTCTTGCAGATGAGCCTTGGCCTACTCTAACTAGACCAGACATACTGGGCCAAGGCCTGCTGTTGTAACCCAAGTCCTGAAAAAGTAAAATGGAGAGGACGCATAAATGAAGTAAAAAAACCCACAGCAGCAGTTGGTTACATTTTATAGATGTTAGACCTATCTAAGCTAATACTCTCAGCTTTCTCTAAGTGCAGAAAGTGCAAAATCATAAACCAGATGCTGTGTATTAGATGTGTTTGCGGTCCAGATCACACTGCACATTAGACGCTAGTCTATGCTTTCATCCTGCTTTCTGCTCCAGTATCAGTGGATAATGCAGCATTACACACATTATCAACTAATACAATAAAGAACACGGCTATATTTGTACTTGAAAAAAACACTGCATTCACACCTAGAGATCAGCACAATGAAATACAGTGGAGCATGCAGATAAAGCAGCTGTCAAGAGCAGGATCGTGGCTCAAGCAGATGGTGCTTTATACAGCAATGTGATAGGAGGACTGTTTGCTATGAGTGAGAGGAGCTGCTGGCTATATGCTGCATGAAGGAAAGTGGTGTGTATACTAGGTCATGACTACTCTTTGCTGCCACTGATCCCTGCTCAGCTACCTGTGTGCTCTGTTAGGAGCCCTACCAGAGATTCAGTTCTTTAGGGAGTGTCTAGGCAGGGGCGGATGTGAAAGCTGCTGCATTGCTGACAGAGAGGCAAGAAAGGCAGTGAAGAGGCAGCAGACAAAAACCTTTCTTGAGTTTGCTGGAGTGTGAGAGCTGGAAGAGCTAATTGGCACAGTTGGAAGGCTAATTTCTGGCGAAAGCGTCGCCTGGGGGTCCTCCCAATGTTCCGGCCAAGACAGTTCTCGCTGTGTTAGCACCTGTTTTTCACTCTGAAGTGTAGTGGAACATACAGCCTTACTTTTCCCCTTTCTGACAGCAGCGATCCTGTACACAGTTTGTCAGCACACACCCAGCTACCGCTGCTTGCAGCTGCACGGTCTTTCTCACCTAGGGCAACAAATACTTTTCCCAGTGTGCCACAGCATATACTCAGGTGTTGGTCAGCTACCAGATCCTCCTCCCTCTGTGACAGTGGTGATCAGTATTCATTCACACGAATGCAGTGGGACTGAGTTGACCGGCTCTTCCAGCTCAATCCCACCAAAGTAAGGCAATGTGGTGGGACTGCTGTGAAATATGCCTTGTCTCTTGTGCGCCCAGTTCACCCCATCAGCATTGTGGTGGTGTGCGCTGCAGGAAACAAAAGTACTTAATGCAGTAGTTCAATGCAAGGCAGTCCACAGCCTCCTACTGCCCAGCAATCAATTAAACTAAGTGCAGTGTCTGTGGAACATTTCAAACATATATGTGTTTTAAAAAAAAGTGAACATTGCGATATGCTAATATTGGCACATCGGCACTGCAGTAATCCTGCCAATCCGCACTGCACTCCAGCTGATGTGTTGTAACAAAGCAGCTGGTGTGAAGTAGCCCTCAGTCTTTATTAGTAATTAGCAAAACTACCTGATGTGAGGACTCTTGATCTTGCTATTGAGGTGTTATATGTTAACTATCTTCTCCCATCATGTGCCTCCTAGGTGTGCATTCTCATTGTTAATTGAGTCGCCTATTGTGGGTCTGTTGGCAAGTCCTCTTGGAGGCTCCTACATGATGAGATTAGATTGATGTCAGCTTCACCTCATTAACTCATCAGTGTGGGATGTAATTTTTGTTTTATTGTTCATGAGGGGATGAGCCCTATTTCTGGATTGCATAAAAACATGTGCTTTCTGTTCAATAAAGAGTTCCAGTTTGGCATCTTGGGTGCGATGCCTGGCTATAATGCCCTGGTCCTGTGCCCAATGGTGAAGACGTGGTTCACTGACGGAAGTCACAAGCTGGGTGCAAGGCGTTCTGTCACACAAAACTTAAAGGATAAGTTTACCTTTGGGAACATGTTACATGTTCCACCCGTTTTTAGGGTGTAACATGTTCCTATAGTCACCGCCCGCCACCCCCCCTTCCTCTGACAGATAATACGGGTTGACTTCTCCTCATATTATCTGTCAAATTTGAAAACCGCCTGGCCATGCGGGGCTCCGCCTACATGGCCGCATCATTCATTCATGGACTTCCATGAATGAATGAACTGCAAGTCCCAACAGCCTTAGCGGCTGTCAGCTTGTAGTTTTCAATGATCTACCACGGCACTGTGGAGAGCTGTGGTACTTCATTGAAGCTTCCTGTCAGAATATCTGCTTGCTCATACATCCAGTATGGCAAGCAGATATTCTGACAGGTCTGCATTTTTTCTGTTTCTAAATGCCCATCCATGTTAGTCTGTGTCCATGCACACATAGGTGCTTACAAGTGTTTAGAGGCAGAAAAAAAATGCATCTAAACGTACATTAATGGTAGGCATGTCTAGTTCTTGAGCGTTCATTAATTTCAATGGCCAGAATAAATAGATTTTCTGACCAATGAAATGAATGAATGCCCAAGTGCTTGACACACCTAAATATGTTTACAAGAATGCAGCTATAGTCTAATTTTTGACGCTGCTTTTCTCCTGCAGGAGGAAGGTGTTTAGAAGCGCTGGGGAAAGGCCCAGTGTGCATAAAGCCTGATAATGAAAGTTATGTTTTATTGCTGCATGGGTTCGATATGGGAGTCATTGAAGTGCATTACTTCCACAGAATTGTAAACCTGATACTTGTGTTTGCATTCCAGATCACACTGCACAGACCCTACTCTTGGCAATATAACAATTGCTGCAAAGGCATTCCTAAGCCCCAGGGTTGAGTGCATAGAGAAGGGATGGACTCTTCAGTCGATCCTTTCTCATTCAAAGGAAACTGGCTCCATGGACGTTTTGCCCATCACATAAGATATATCAGTAGAAAATGACACCTGCTGTAGCTCAGGGGCCACATCTGTGACTGTCAGTTGATCTAGGGCATGGGTCCTCAAACTACGGCCCGCGGGCCACATGCGGCCCGCCGAGGCCATTTATCCGGCCCGCCGGCAGGGGCATATTTGCCGTGAGAAACGGACACTAAGTACAGGGGCGGGCAGGGGGCTGCTATATCTTATCTGGCTCTGGTCCCAGTCCCATGACGATCCAGTCCAGGAAGCGCTGCTCCTTCATTCACTCCGGCCATTCCCTCACTCGATGTTCACGCTGCCGCTCGGCTCCGCCTCCTCACCGGTGATTGGGCACCAGAACTGTAGCTCAGGAAAGGCACACAGGCGGCCAGTCACCTGCGAGGAGGCAGAGCCGAGCGGCCCCGCAAACATCGAGTGAGAGAGAGGCCGGAGTGAAGGACAGCTGACAGGTAAGTGTGCCGTGCTGATGGTGCTGCTGCAACCAGGTATGCTGGCTGAAGCAGCACCATGCTGGAGCAGGAGTCCGCAAGTTAAGTGTCATTGGTGTCAGTGGGAGGAATAGTGCCCCATAATTGGTGTCACTGATACTAATGATGGGACATTATTCCTCCCACTGACACCAATGATGGGGCACTATTCCTCCCCCCACTGACACCAACGCTGGGACACTATTCCTCCCCCACCCACTGACACCAACGATGGGGCACTATTCCTCCCCCCCACTGACACCAACGATGGGGCACTATTCCACCCCCCACTGACACCAACGATGGAACACTATTCCTTCCCCCACTGACACCAATGATGGGGTACTATTCCTCCCACTGACACCAATGTTGGGACACTATCCCCCCCACTGACACCAATGACGGGGCGCTATTCCCCCCCACTGACACCAATGACGTACTATTCCTCCCACTGACACCAATGATGGGGCACTATTCTTCCCACTGACACCAATGATGGGACACTATTCCTCCCACTGACACCAATGATAGGACACTATTCCTCCCACTGACACCAATGATGGGACACTATTCCTCCCACTGACACCAATGATGGGACACTATTCCTCCCACTGACACCAATGTTGGGACACTATACCCTTCCCCCAGTGACACCAATGACGGGGCACTATTCCCCCCCCACACTGACACCAATGAAGGGGCACTATTCCTTCCCCCACTGACACCAACAATGGGGCACTATTCCTCCCTCCACTGACACCAGCGATGGGGCACTATTCCTCCCCCCACTGACACCAATGATGGGGCACTATTCCTCCCCCCACTGACACCAATGATGGGGCACTATTCCTCCCCCCACTGACACCAATGATGGGGCACTATTCCTCCCACTGACACCAATGATGGGGCACTATTCCTCCCACTGACACCAATGATGGGGCACTATTCCTCCCACTGACACCAATGATGGAGGACTATTCCACTGACACCAATGATGGGGCACTATTCTTCCCACCGACACCAATGATGGGGCACTATTCTTCCCACCGACACCAATGATGGGGCACTATTCCTCCCACTGACACCAATGATGGGGCACTATTCCTCCCACTGACACCAATGATGGGGCACTATTCCTCCCACTGACACCAATGATGGGGCACTATTCCTCCCACTGACACCAATGATGGAGGACTATTCCACTGACACCAATGATGGGGCACTATTCTTCCCACCGACACCAATGATGGGGCACTATTCTTCCCACCGACACCAATGATGGGGCACTATTCTTCCCACCGACACCAACGATGGGGCACGTGTCTTCCCACTGACACCAATGATGGGGCACGTGTCTTCCCACTGACACCAATGATGGGGCACGTGTCTTCCCACTGACACCAATGATGGGGCACGTGTCTTCCCACTGACACCAATGATGGGGCACGTGTCTTCCCACTGACACCAATGATGGGGCACGTGTCTTCCCACTGACACCAATGATGGGGCACGTGTCTTCCCACTGACACCAATGATGGGGCACGTTTCTTCCCACTGACACCAATGATGGGGCACGTGTCTTCCCACTGACACCAATGATGGGGCACGTGTCTTCCCACTGACACCAATGATGGGGCACGTGTCTTCCCACTGACACCAATGATGGGGCACGTGTCTTCCCACTGACACCAATGATGGGGCACGTGTCTTCCCACTGACACCAATGATGGGGCACGTGTCTTCCCACTGACACCAATGATGGGGCACGTGTCTTCCCACTGACACCAATGATGGGGCACGTGTCTTCCCACTGACACCAATGATGGGGCACTATTCCTCCCACTGACACCAATGATGGGGCACTATTCCTCCCACTGACACCAATGATGGGGCACGTTTCTTCCCACTGACACCAATGATGGGGCACGGTTCTTCCCACTGACACCAATGATGGGGCACGGTTCTTCCCACTGACACCAATGATGGGGCACGTTTCTTCCCACTGACACCAATGATGGGGCACTATTCCTCCCACTGACACCAATGATGGGGCACTATTCCTCCCACTGACACCAATGATGGGGCACTATTCCTCCCACTGACACCAATGATGGGGCACTATTTCGCTCCATAAGACACACTGTGGGGAAATGTCTGTGTGTCTTATGGAGCGGCCGGCCCAGTATTCCCACCAACGTTGTATGTCTGCAGTCTCTGGTCATCTCCTGTACTGTGTCCGCAGTCTCTGATCATCTCCTGTACTGTGTCCGCAGTCTCTGGTCATCTCCTTTACTGTGTCCGCAGTCTCTGGTCATCTCCTGTACTGTGTCCGCAGTCTCTGGCCATCTCCTGTACTGTGTCTGCAGTCTCTGGCCATCTCCTGTACTATGTCCGCAGTCTCTGGTCAACTCCTGTACTGTGTCCGCAGTCTCTGGTCAACTCCTGTACTGTGTCCGCAGTCTCTGGTCATGTCCTGTACTGTGTCCGCAGTCTCTGGTCATCCCCTGTACTGTGTCCGCAGTCTCTGGTCATCTCCTGTAGTATGTCCGCAGTCTCTGGTCATCCCCTGTACTGTGTCCGCAGTCTCTGGTCAACTCCTGTACTATGTCCGCAGTCTTTGGTCATCTCCTGTACTGTGTCCGCAGTCTCTGGTCATCTCCTGTACTATGTCCGCAGTCTCTGGTCATCTCCTGTACTGTGTCCGCAGTCTCTGGTCATCTCCTGTACTGTGTCCGCAGTCTCTGGTCATCTCCTGTACTGTGTCCGCAGTCTGTGGTCATCTCCTGTACTGTGTCCGCAGTCTCTGGTCATCTCCTGTACTGTGTCCGCAGTCTCTGGTCATCTCCTGTACTGTGTCCGCAGTCTCTGGTCATCTCCTGTACTGTGTCCGCAGTCTCTGGTCATCTCCTGTACCGTGTCCGCATTTGTTCATAATTTTTTTTTTTATAAACTATAGTCCGGCCCTCCAATGGTCTGAGGGACAGTGAACTGGCCTCCTGTTTAAAAAGTTTGAGGACCCCTGATCTAGGGGAAGATAAGGCATGACATAGACAGGTAATGTGCCTGTTGTAGTGCCCCTCGGTGAACATTCCTCTTGGAGGAGTGGAAAAATAATGTTTTTTTCTTAGTTTTACTGCTGTACCAGTAGGCCATGACCAACATCTTCAAATCCTGCCACAAAAACATCCATTAACTCCTTCCTGGCTGAGCGTATGCATATATATGCAGCCCCACTGGACAACGTATTTTCTGTGGGGTCGCATATCTTCATATCTGCCCTTGTGCTGGGAGTGCACCATGTGGCCCTTGGGCCTGTACTAATGATCGGGACCCAGAATCCCTGGTCCTGGGTCATCTGATCACTGTAATATCCTCTAGCTATCACCATGATCAGTCACTGTGAAGCCCACCCCCATGTTTTCTCTCTCTCTCTCAATGGATGAGAGAGATACATTGTATCTATCTCTCTCTCCTTGCAGAGAGAAAAAAACAACACTGTGAAAAAAAAATTATAATAAAAAAATACCTTAATCAAGGTTTGATATACGCCAGTCTTAAAGCCAAGTAAGGGTCAAAGGACAAGGTCAGTATTTTTTTTTTTTTTTTTTTTGGGGGGGCAGGACTTTTTTTTTTTTACTTTTTAAAATTAGTATTAGTGCCAGGTGTAGTATTGTGTTTTAGGTCGGATAAAAAAAACAACAAAAAACAAAATGTGCACTATTGTTTCTGGGTTGTACTACGGGTGCATATAACAACTAACATACACATGTTTGGTATCGCTGCGATCATCAGGAGCAGGAGAATTTATTTTCAGTTGTTCTTTGGTGGTTGATTTTGGTAGTAGCAAGAAATATACAGTTAAATTTAAATTAAAAAATGTATTTTTTTTTACTATTTTTCGTCAGTTTCCTTTCATAATGAACAGAAAAAAACTCAGGCGATATCCATTACCATTTACCACCCAATGAAAGCCCAATTTGTCCTGAAAAAATCCATATATAATCCAACAGAATGCACAAGGTAGTTGTGATGATGTGTACAGTTTGACTAACACATGTCAAAATGCAAAATTATGCTTAGGCATTAACACTTGTTTCATCCTTAGGCGGGACATGGTTAAAGTACTTTGCTGCATCCTACTCAAGTTGCAGGATGTTCTAAGTGTCGCTCCTAGCATCACAAGAGTGAGCGTTCTTCTCTGATCCAAACTCACACAGGAGCAGAGCTACTGTATCTCACTACCCTATAGCAGCACTTCAAAGGAAATTTTTGTTGCAGACTTTGGAGATGTTGGCCGTGGCCTACTAGTAGTAAGCCATTAACGTTAAGGACACTATTTGAAAATTCCCAAGCACTTTTTACACACTGGGGCTCCTAATCAGCATAATGTATTTTAGTTAAAAGGTGAACTTTACTTTTAAAAAAACTGTATACAGGGAGACATAATGCCAAGCATTAAGAAAAATAGATGTGGGGTTTACATACACTTCGGTGCATGGTTTTCTATAGTTGTAAATGGCAAAGCTGCTTGGATATTCCTATAAACAATTTATTTTTGTTCCTATTCAGCTGGTAAGGACCGTTGAAAAGTTATCAACGTATGTTCCTTAACCAGACAGCCAAAATAATTGGTGCTTATTGCCTGCTCTGTTTAAACATGATTGAGTGGGAACCAAGCTGTACTTGTGACTTCTACTATTAGATCATCAGAACTAACATATTGCACAGAAAAAAAAATGCTCCTGTTTGCTTTTGGGAACATAGCTGATGCAAATGTGCTTAGCTATGACATGCTGAGGAAGAGGAATAGCTACATGTTGGTCCCACTTTATTTCCAGACATTTCTTTGTCTATGGAAAGCAGGCAGTACCTGTAAACAGCCCAAAACAGACAGCTGTGACAAGCTGAGGAGCTGGATTGAAGAAGCTTTTGGTGGTAAGTTTAGATGAAAGTGGTACTTATTAAATGAAAAAAAAATATTTTTATTAATTAATTTTGCCCCAATGTTAATAAAGTGAACTTTGGTGCATTGATTACAGTATGAGCAGATTAAACGCTTGTTCTTTGATCTGGTTATAATGTCAGTTCCAGCAATCTAGAAATTAATTCTTTCTGCTTCTTCCTTTTTTTTTTTTTTTTTTATGGTTTTCTTTTTCTAAATATTTTTTTTTTCCATTTCAATCTTTTTAAGTTTACCAAAAAAAACAGCATTACAAGGATTTTGCTGCCAATTTTACAAGATGCAAGGGGTCAATAAACATAAAAATGTAAATAGCAAACTGTGCATCTCCAGACTCAGAAGTTGGAACCCACATTTTGTCATATCGTTTGGTCCTAAGTTCTGTTAGTGAAAAGAGGATGGAGGGGGGAATCGGGGGAAGAGGGGGTAGAAGTAGTTTTTAGGAAAGGAAATGGAAGGGAAGAAGGGGTGGGTATTTAGTAATTAAAATGCAAAAACTTTTTTGTTCCTTTTTGTTTGTTCACTTTCAAAGTATTAAACAAAAAATAATATTTTTTTCTGCATTTTAGCCCATTCATATGACCCTAAAATGTTTCTGGTGCAAAACATGATGAAGTTTTTTACAAATGCAATAAGGGTCCTCTTTAACTCCTTGGCACCGGCGGTATGCAAATATGCTTCCTCTCAGTGGCTGAGCCTTGATGCCTAGAGGCCGCATATTTGCGTACCAGATGTAAACAAGCATCTCCAAGAGCGAGCGCCCTGTGTGCTCCTGGCACAGTTACCAGCGCCTAACAGAGAGCTCCCAATCGTTACTTGCAATTGTGAGCTTTCCGATCATGTGACCGATATGACCGCCAATCATAGTGGTCACATGGTCATAAACCCGGCCCACTTCCTTGCATCAGAAACTCCTGAAAGGGCCAGGAGGTGCTGGCACTAAGGGGTTATAATGTTATTTTACTCCTCGTTTGAAAACATTTTTCTTTTATGCATTTCAAAGACAAAACAGGAGAAAAATAAGCTATTTTTTCAAAGACCGTACTGCCAAAAGAAAGCAGTGTTTGCTGCCTAAACAGCAGACCCATAGTTAAAATGTAAAAGTTGCTGTGGTCCTTATGGTTTAATTGGTGAAGCTGGTCAATAGGTATACATACGGCTCTTGGCATCTCAGTGCACTAGCAAGTCAGTTGTAGTATCCTGTATTCGCTATAACCAAGAAATATTCAGCTTAGCAGCAGTAAATTAAGACTAAATTTCTCTTAACCAAAATTGCATTCTGTTTTGCAGTACTGAAGCCGCTTCATCATTGCACGACCAAGAAAGAAATGAATATATTCTTCCTATGTTTACGCAACCATATGACTTCAAGCAGCTAAAGACTCCGGCTCCTGAATGGGATGAGCAAATCATATTTATTGAGCGGTTTACTCATTTTTTGCACATGAAGGAAGAGAGTCCAAATGTTATAATTTTCTTTGAGGTACTGACAATTTTTCATAATATTATTTTCTTGTGCATGAGTTGTTTTTGTGTCTCCAAAGGTATATGAGATACGTGAATTCGGTGAACAATTGATAGCGCTTGTCCATGGGGTGTGTTCAAAGAATAAGTTTATTGGTGTTGTGAAAAGTTCTACGCCTTTCCACAAGTTTATGCACAGGCAGGGTTCATACAGTAGGAAGCTTTCATAGGGATTTCAGCTGCTGAGCAAGTCCCCTAAACTGATCCTAAAGCTGTAATTTAGTGTGCAAGTGTACACAGTTAGATCGTCTTAAGGGTCTGTGTTAATGGGCTTTGTATCCCTATATATAAGTTAATTGAAATGCAACACCAACTTGAAGCAGGTCAGAAGGAGTTCAGCTGCAGGTCAAATATACCTGTCAGTACATTTTAATGGTCTCAGAAATCTCTTAAACTTATGTCTATCATCACAAACCCAAAGCCTGTTGAGACTAACCATGATTATAGCCAGTGCTATTGACAGAAGACATAACAGGGAGTTAGGTTTATAGGTCCCTTTACATCTTGCTGCCTAACCACTTGACCTCCAGAAGGTTTTACACCTCACACCCCCCCCCCCCTTCATGACCAGACCGTTTTTTTGCTATTCAGCACTGTGGTACTTTAACTGTACCCAAATGAAATTTATATCATTTTTTTTTAGCACAAATAGAGTTCTTTTTGGTGGTATTTGATCACTACTGGATTTTATATTTTTATTTATATTAATGAAAAACAACCAAAAATATGGGAAAATACAATCTTTTTTACTTTCTGTTATAAAATATATCCAAAATAATAAAATATCTTTATAAAATTAGGCCAAAATGTATTCTGCTACATGTCTTTAGTAAAGAAAAATCCCAATAAGTGTATATTAATTGGTTTGTGTGAAGGTTATAGCGTCAGTGTCTATAAACTATGGTATATATACTGGAATTTATGCAGCTTTTAAACAGCTCTGATTTTCTGACTACCTATCATATTTTCAGAGGCCCTTCAGGGGTGTGGACGTTTTTTTAAAAACTACTTGTCCAGGGACTAAGTTGGTGTCCCAATCTACTTGTCCCTCATGACAATCTACTTGTCCAGATATAATTTTTTTTATATGTAAATCCAAGCTGATTTTAAGAATGTCTGGGGCTTTTAAAAACAAAAGGGACTTTATGGAGACTTAAACGTGTAATAATTTTAACATTGCGTTGTTTATCTCTTCCTCCCCTCCCTCCCTGTCTCCGACACTGCACTCGGGGACTAGCAGGGAGGAGGAGAGACTATGCAGTGTAATGAACACTGATTGGCTGCTCGTCAGGAAAAGGGAGTGTCAGGCTTATCCTTTATCCCGTTCGCTTCCAGAGCTGTTTTGCATTTTTAAAAACCCATCTTAGGCCTGAAGATTACATAAACCCCCCAAACACGATATATTTTCTGAAAGCAGAGACCCTAGGGAATAAAATAGTGGTAGTTCCAATTTTTTATGTTGCATGATATTACCGCACAATTTCAGTAAATAATACAAGTAAGTTAATTTTAGGGCACAAAACAATAATTTTTTTTTTTCTTTTTTGTAAATGATAAAAGATGAGGTTGCATTGCGTAAATGGATATCCAACATATCAAACCTTAAATTTGCGTACGCTCGTGAAATGGAGATGAACTTCAGTACCCTATATTTTCTATAGGCGATACTTTTAAAGCTCCTTTTATAGGTCATCAGTATAGTGTTATGGAGGATGTCTTATGCTAGAATTATTGCTCTCATCCTAGTGTGCGCAGTGACATGTAACATGTATCAAAATCGATGGTTTCATTTGTAGGCGCCCCAGTGTGTGCTTTTATGTTTGTACGTGCATATATGTGGGGGTGGGTCTCAGTTTTTTTGGGGGGGGATATTATGTGCTCCTTTTTTTTTTTTTTTTTTTTTTTGTCTCATCGTCCCCTATGTGATGATTATTGGTGACAGGTTCTCTTTATTGAAACATCCAAAGTCTAAAAGACCTTTTCATGTTTTCCCTGTGCTCCCCTGAATGTAATGCAGTGCACATCACACTGCATTACAGGTCGGGAATCTGTCAACGGGGACTCGGAAATAACATTATAACGTCACTTCCGGATCAGGACACAAAGGGGAGGGGAGCGGATGTGTCCGCTTACCTTGTTCCCCTCTAGCCGACGGCGGTGAGCTGGTTCCGGGCCTGCAGATGGTCAATTGGAGCCCGGGAGACCTCAAACGGGGGGAGGTTCACACGGGGAAAGGGGAGGCTGGCACTGTGTGGAAGCAATCGGCGGTAGCGCTGCCGTCTGAATAATTCCACCTGACAGGTGAGTCCTGCTGCTTGCCCCCAGCAGGGCTAAAGGTTAAAAAAAAAAATGACCTGCCCGGCACCCAGAACTACATGTCCCGAGCATCGGGCGATATAAATTCAACATCCCTGCCCTAAAATGTCAGAACAGTATAACCACCCCCCAAATGACCCCTTTTTGGAAAGTAGACACCTCAAGGTATTTCCTAAGAGGTATGATGAGACTTTAAAAGATTTTAGTTTTGCCACAAGTTTTTGGAAAATGGAAACTTTTTTTTTTTTTTTCTTTTTTTGTTTTTTACACAAAGTTGTCACTTTAATGAGATATTTCTCATACACATCATGGATATATGTGGCATTACTCCCCAAAGCACATTCTGCTACTTCTTCTGAGTATAGGGATACCACATGTGTGGGTCTTTTTGGAAGCCTAACCGTGTACCAGAGCCCAAAATCCAGTCGGCACCAAAGAGACTTTTAGAGGGGTAACTTGCGCTTTTGTTTTCCCTAACTACTATCACAGTTTTGGAAGCCCTAAAATGCCAGGATAGTACAAACACCGCCCACATGACCCCTTTTTGAAAAGTAGACGCTCCAAGGTATTTGGTAAGGGGCATGGTGATTATTTTGCAGATCTCATGTTTTTGTCACAAGGTTTTGAAAAATGAAATACAGTTTAGTTTTCTTTCTTCAGTTTCCAAACACTACTTTTTTTTTTTTGTAACTTTTCAGAACAATAACCTCTCCAGCCTTTGACAGTTTCCTGACTACCTAACATCTTTAGAGACCCTTCTTGTGCAGAATTGTGTAAGCCTCTATACTGTGGCATGCTGTACCCTAGACTAATAGTTCACTACGGTGTGGTAGCAATGGAAGCAGAGATCAGAAAGGACAAAACCGTACAGATCCTCTGGGTTCTGTTTCCAAACACAGAGGTCTGTGCTGTGATTGGCCACTGCCTATCAGCAGGTATAGAGCCAAAAATGTTAGCTGTAACCTGCTTGAAAGACTTGTGCTGTGGCTAGTTACAGGACAGGCAAGCAGGGGGTGTGCTCAGTCAGCCATGACATACCCCTATGTTGCTTAGCCTGGAGCTGCCTCATGCACAATGGACGTTTTTACAGCTGCTATTTTTGTCATTTTTTTTTTCTACAGCAAGTAAATTTCCCAGCATGTTATCCTATGTGTCCATGCACATATAGGCTTTAATCAGCATTTTTTGGCTGGAAAAAACCCCCAGAACTACTGTAGTTGGTTTCTAGAGGATTTTTTTAGCTCAAAATGGTAAATGTGGTAAAACGCAGCAAACTAGCATTTTTGAGCTTTTTTTTTTAGCCAAAAATGTTTTCTGTTTGGTAAAAAAATGCTAACATGAAAGACGCGGTTAAACACTAATGCAAAAAAGCTAAAAAATGCTGAAAAACTTGTTTTTTTTTTTTTAACGTGACCTATACAGCTAACGCTACTGGCGCCCAGTGTGCATGAGGACTAAATGTACAGTGGAGGGCGAGTAAGTGGTTTATATAATTTTAATATTACAGGTACTTATATAGCACCGTCAATTTATGCAGTGCTTATATATTTCATTCGCATAAGTCCCTGCCCTTAAATAGCTTAAAATCTTAAGGTTCCTAGCTCACATTCACACATACACATACTAGGCCTAACTTAAACAGGATACAGTTAACCTACCAGAATATCCTTGGTGTGTGAGTAGAAACCAGAGTAGTGGTTAAGCGACTTCTGAATGTTTTGATGCAGATGCAAACCCCTATTTTGAATTTCAAAAAATTTTCTTTCCAGATTCTTGATGTAGCCAGTGAAGATGGTACAGCCACCAATTCTGATTTTCATGTAAAAGAGAGAGGATTCCATAAGATTGCATGGGCTTTTTTAAAGGTATTTCTTTGTCTTCTTTCAGGCATTTGAAATGCATTGTTGCTGTAACATAGATAATTTTAGGGTTTAAAGCTAAGTGGTCATAATCAATATTATGAATAATCTATTTTACATACATTCGCTCAGAACACCTGGCCAACAAAACCTTCGAAAACATATTTGGCTACTGTTCTCTAATATAATAATTCATGATGACAGGTGGTCATTGTGTTGAATTATTTTTTTCAACTGCCTGCTTAAAGCAGAGCTCCACCCAAAATGGGAAGTTCCGCTTTAATGCTTTGTCCCCCGCTCCCCAGTAAAGATTGGTACCTTTTGGGGAGCAGGTACCTGAATTTGACAGGTACCCACTCCCACTTCTGCTGCTGTCGCCTAGGTGATCGGAAAAGAAGTTGTCCTCCCCTCCCTCCCTCCCCGTAGTCTTTTGGGACACGTGACAGGTCCCCGAAGACTACAGGGCCATTCAAAAAACACATGTCCTCTCTTGCATGCGCAGTGGGCACCCGGCTGTGAAACCGCAAGCTGTCACAGCCGGGTGCCCACACTAAAGATGCCAGGGAGAGAAGACAGCCCGGTGAAAGTAGCGGTAGTGAGGACACCGCTGGACCGAGGGACAGGTAAGTGTCTGTATTTTAAAAGTCAGCAACTCTAGTTTTTGTAGCTACTGACTTTTATTTATTTATTTATTTTTTTTCCAGTTGGAACTCCGCTTTAACAGTTGCTGTATGAAAGAGCAATTCTGACATTCTCACATACATGTAAAAATCTGCATTTTGTTTGCCTGAAAATTACTTAAAACCCTCAAACATTTTATATTATAAATATTACATATTTTCTGAAAGCAAAGGCCCTGGAGAAGAATGGCTGTAGCAATGTTTTGTCAGAAGATGTTTGTGCAGCTGTTTTTCAAATGCAGATTATCAGGAAAAATACACTTTATTAAATTTTAGTGCACACAAACACAATGTAATACCCACAGTTTTGGTAAAATATAAAAAGATATTGTTACGCCGACTAAATGGATACCTAACCTATCATGCTTTAAAATTGTGCACGCCTGTGGAATGGTGACAAACTACAATACATTCAATTATCCATAGGCGACTGTTCAAAAGTCTTTTTACAGGTTACCAGTATAGTTACATAGGAGGTCTGGGGCTAGAATTATTGCTGTCATCTTGATAATCATGTTCTCTGTGTAGTGTGATTACCATTTACATATGCGTGTGGGACCTGTGTATGCATTCGCATTTGTACATGAGAACGGGGGGACGGTACGCTTTAAGGTTGAAAAGAAAAATTTGTTACTTATTTTACTGAATTTTTTTTTTACAGGGTCTATTTAATTTTTATTTATTTTTTGGATCAAGTTTATTACTATCACAAGCGATGAACAACATCCCTTTTGATAGCATAGGTAGTGACAGGTCTTCTTTATTGAGAGATCTGGGGTCTAAAGACCCCAGAGCGCTCCACTGCCATTAAAAGCATCTGATCAAACCAAGACTGGAACCTAAACCAGAAGTGGAAGGGAGGAAATCCTTGTAGTTTTCAGTTTCATTAGTCATAGAGGAGGGGGATAGATATTCCTCCTTCTGCTCTGTGTTCACTGGGCCTAACAGGATTCAGTGTCCCAGGCTCCCTGATTGCACTGAAGAGCCCGAGAATGGCATCTGCAGAAGGGGGCCCCCTTCTGCACCCTGTAGAAGTGATTGAGCAGCTGTAGAGCCACTCAGATCATTTCTACAGGAAAACTCATTGCCGGTTAAAAAAAAATGAAACTAGGATCATGGCTGCAGCTGAAGCCATGATCCTGGTGTCACTGCTTCCAACCAAGAACATTTTATATACATACAGCGTTTGGGAAGCAGTAAAAAAATATAATAAAAGCAATTAGCATTCATAAAACACAGTGCATACTTTACAGATTTACATTGCACACCACTGGTTTTGGGATTCCAATGATGGAGAAGTGAAATAGAAATGAATGGGGTTTTGAAAAAAGAAAAAGCCAGGTAGAGCCCTATCAGGTGATCTGTCAAAGTCACTTGACCTACTCTCTTCCAGTCACATAGCTCTCTTTGTTATGTTTAGCAGAATAAAATATGTGGAACAATGAAATTCTGATATGGAATTGCATAGGGGACTATTTATGTTGCTAAGGGTGACCTTACACTTTAAACCTTGACCATTAATTATATGTGGCCACCTTCAGGTGAGGACAGTGGCAAACAAAGTTGCTGTTACTCTTCTCCACTTCCTCCAATCAGGGAATGCTTTGCATTCATTGAGAAAAATTCAAGGCATTCTTTGGTTACTATTCAAAATGGCAGCTGCACTCAGAGGATTACGGCCATCACTGTAGTAACTTGTGCTACTACAATGACTTACAGTTTCCATGGTGGAAAACTTGCTTTGCTTTAACCGCTTCCCATCCTTAGGCCGTATATGACCCTGGGAACAAGCGGTTCATGGCTGCAGTAGTTCTATAGCCGCACAATCACTTTTCCAGAGTTCTAGGCACTCAGGCTGGCTGCCCACCGCAGAAATGGCAGAACATCTATTCCCTGATCTCTATGACAAATGAAGCCAGAAGCGACAAGGATTTTGTCAGTTGCGGTTTAATTGCTATGTTTTTCTGGCTGGCACAGCCAGAAAAGCAAACAGTCAATAGATCTCTAATCTAATAGACCCCTGATATCTCCATAAACAGTACCTGCCACATGGGGTATCACAAGGGGTTCTTATGTGAAAATGAAAATGCATTTATTCCCGCACGCATTTGTAAACATTGATTGCACTACACGTGAGGTATCACCAGAAATGTCAGGGTGACAGCACTAATTCTATCATCAGAGCTCATGTTTAATTTTTAAAGAGTTGCCTAAGGGTATCTTTAGGTACTGTAGTTTGTTGCCATTTTACAGTCATGCAGTTTTAAATCTTGACATGTATGGTATCTATTTACTCAATGCAACATCATCTTTTATGGTTTACTAAAAAATCGAGTATTACATTGTGTTTGTGTACACTAACATTCATTTAAATGTATTTTCCCCCGAAATTTTGTCTAGCGCTGCTGCTCCATCTCAGCTGCTGATCTCATTCCAGCATCCTGGTTTTGTCTGTGATACATTATCCCTGTCTATCTGTCCATCTGCAAGGTGACTGATGTGGCCAGTCTCCGGGTGGAGACCAAACCTGATTTAAGCCAGCCAACCCTGCAGTCTCATGCTTGTGAAAGCGCTGGTTACATGTGCTCCCACTCCCTGTTTATCTGTCCTGATCTGCTGTCTGGATTCCCTCGTTGATGACCTCGGTTCAGATATCGACCACTCTGTGAACTCTGCCTGCCTTTGTAATACGAATTTGACCCTGACTATTTTGAACCTTGTTAGCGTTGTACCTGGGCTATCATTTAACTACGCTTCCTGTCTGCCAACCGATAGTACCAGTTTGCTGTGCTCAGTTTAAACCTACCCAGGCGTGGTAGCCAGGCACTATAGCATTGTGTATAAGTCCTGGAGGGCAACCGAGTTCCGGTAGGCCTGCTTGCATTATGGGAAAGGGGGTTGCTATAGGTGGAGAACACAGAAGCTAGCTTTAGTGTCTGACCACCTGCGTTAGGGGTAAGTGTGACATCCGGACAGCAAGTAGTTAAGGATGTCACAGGTGGGAAGAAAAAAGCCAAGGTTCTAAGATGGTAAAGACTGCTGATTCTGGATTTTGGAAGAAGTATTTTTGGCCCTCCCAGCCCTCCCCTTCAAAAGCCCTCCCAGTCCTGCACTCAGTTCATTTCTCCTCACAATGAAAGGGCGTACCCAAGTGGGGTGTCTATTTGTCCTTTTTCTGTCTGAGCATTTCAGATCTATGGGCTTGGAAACATGCTGGTGTTCCCTTCCTTACCACCTCCCCACTATATGCCCTCGATCCTGCCTGCCTCACTGTTGAGATTGCAGACCCCTCAGACTGCCTTGCAGCAACTTCACCCTTTGGAAGCAATTCTTCCTATTCCCTTCGAGGAATGGTTTCAAGGCTTTTATCCAAACTTGTTTACAGTTCTGAAGCCCAGTGGTGGCATTTGCCCCATCCTAGACTTGAAGGCCCTCAACACCTTATTGCAGGTCCAAAGGTTTCATATAGAATTAGAATTGGTCTTGTCTGTAAGTACATCACTACTACAAGGGGAATTTCTAGCATTGATAGACACCAAGGATGTATACAGTGAAGGAAAGAAGTATTTGATCCCCTGCAATTTTGAATGTTTGTCCACTCATAAAGAAATTATCTGTCTAAAAATTGATTGGTAGGTGTATTGTAACACTGAGAGACAGAATAGCAACAATAACTTCAAAAGAAATGCATGTCTAACAAAGTATGCACTGATTTGCATGTTCATGAGATAAATAAGTATTTGATCCCCTTCACAAAACATGATTTAGTACTTCGTGGCAAATCCCTTGATGGCAATCACAGAGGTCAGATGTTTCCTGTAGTTGGCCACCAGGTTTGCACACATCTCAGGAGGTATTTTGGCCCACTTCCCTTGGCATATCCTCTCCAAGTTTTCCTCTCCTTAAGGTTTGGTGGCTGACGTTTGGCAACTCAAACTTTCAGCTCCCTCCACAGATTTTCAATCAGATTAAGGTCTGGAGACTGGCTAGGCCACTCCAGGACCTTAATGTGCTTCTTCTTGAGCCACTCCTTTGTTGCCTTGGCCATGTGTTTTGGGTCATTGTCATGCTGGAACACTCATCCACGACCCATTTTCAATGCCATGGCTGAGGGAAGAAGGTTCTCACCCAAGATTTGATGGTACATTGCCCCGTCCATCGTCCCTTTGAAGCGGAGCAGTTGTCCTGTCCCCAATGGTTTTGCACAGAGCAGCTGCGATCCTCCTCTTTTCGGGTCCCCCGCCAGTGCTTCTGCGACCTCCCATCTTGAGAAGCGCCCCCATAGCAAGCCACTTGCTATGGGGGCACTGGTGTGTGCCCACTCCCAAACCCTGCTCTCTGCATCCATAAGAAACACAAGAGTGAGGCTCACCCCACACCTCACTCTCTCCTCACTAGCTGTGATTGACAGCATTGGGAGCCAGTGGCTTCTGCTGCTGTGTCTGAGCCAATGAGGAGGCAGAGACTTGGGTAAGCTGTTGCTGTAATGCACACCACTGGACCGAGATCAGGCTCAGGTGAGTATTAGGGAAGCTGAGGGGACTTCACAAAGAAGATTTTTTACCTTCATGCATAGAATGCATGAAGGTAAAAGACCTTCTGCTTTTACAACCACTTTAAGTATACCATTTTGCTCTTGTCTGTCTAGAGTTGAAGTAACCTGCATCTGAAGCAAACCCCTATTGAAGAGTTTCTTAAGAAATAGGCATTTCCATTTGGTACCGTTTCCTGTGTTGGCAAGACTCTGGCATTCCCTGTTGAGTAGTGTTTTAAAGATCTTGTGGATAAAAAACTGGAAGCCATTTTCTATAGCTTTAGTTTCCTGTCGTGCCCTACCCTGCAGCTGGTTATTGCTGTAATGTTCATCTGCCATACCCTTAGGGTAGAGTCCAAGGATATGTCTAGGGATCCAGGATTTATTCTTACTGATCCCTCTGGAAATTGAACTTTTGCCTAAAACTCTGCACTACTGTGTTACAGGCTTGCAGATAATATATGCCTGATATCTAGAATGCGTGTCCTATACGTATGCGGAGGACTCTTTATCTCAAATGCTGACCTGCTGAACATCGGTTCTTTTCACTTCTTACAGTCCTCTAGGCCTAAGTCCAATCTTGGGAGTCAGTTCTACTCAAGGCCAAAACATCCAAGCAGACAAACGAGTCCCCTTCACAATGAGGGGACACTTCCACTTCTCAAAGTGAGGGAATGTCTGTTTGCAACTGCAGCCACCTTTTTGAAAGGATAAATGACACCAGGGAGAAGGACAGAGTGTTCCAGGCCTGCCAGCTAGAATGTCAAGCTCTTCTTCTGCCCTGCGTTATATTGCCAGGCCTGCTATTGTTCTGAAACTAGAAAGGTTTCAAAGTTTCCTGAAATCTGTTTACTGCCCCAAAGCATTAATCCCATCCTGTACTTAAAGTGGTTGTAAAGGCTCAAGGTTTTTTACCTTCATGCATTCAAGCCGCGACTCCGTGTGTGAATGGACACATGGAGAAGCGGGTGCCCCCTATAGGAAGCTGCTTGCTGTGGGGGCACTAGACAGGAGAGAGGGGCCAAGAGAGCGTGCTGGGGACCCAGGAAGAGGAGGATCCAGGTTGCTCTGTGCAAAACCTCTGCACGCAGCAGGTAAGTATAGCACGTGTGTTATCCCCCCCCCCCCCCAAAAAAAAAATGTAACCTTTAGAATCGCTTTAAAGGCTCTCTGTCTTCATTCAATTTTAGATATTCTTTATAGAATCTAAAAGGTCAGACTTTGCTGACACAATGACACACCATGAAACAGCACATGTGTTAATGCAAAAAGAAAATACATAATGTCTAAACAACGCCAACGCATACAGAGAATAACTATGGACACAAAAAAAACTGTGATGGCGAGCAATGACAAAATATTAAAAATGAATATGTATCCAAAAGAGAAAAAGCCCCAAAAGAAGCTCAATAACAAAAAAAAAAATAGACAAAAAGGAAAGAAACATGCTCCCAAAAGCATAGGTTGGGGAGTCAATAAAATGCAAGTTTTAAAGAATTTTTTGATCAACAAACTTAAAAAAAACACCTAAACTGAGATAAATGGACTTCCTACAAGAACACACTAATACAAAAATATATATGAGTAATGTGTGAAGTAATCTTTATATAAAAGTCAAACTTGGCTTACAGGCAAATTACATGTATAGAAGCATGGCTCGAAAGGAAAGGAAGTTATCTTTAATCCACTCCACCCCCCACCCCCACCGCCACTACTAATCTAAAAAAAAAACTAAAACAAGGAATTCACTCATAACAATGTGTAATGTCCCTTTCAAAATTCAAGCCCTTGGGGATGTGGGTGTCTAACTTAAAAATCCAATATACCTCCCTCCTGCAAAGGAGGGAGAAATGATCCCCACCAAAAACAGGGTGATTAATTTTTCAATAATCTGAATCCTCAGTGATTGTGTTTGTTGTGATCATGAAACTGATTAAAATGTCTGGCCAAGTTAGTATTTTTGTTAGTCCTTATGTTTGAAAAGTTATCTCTCATCCTATCACAAAGGCGTCTGGTGGTTCTACCTATATACTGGATGTAGTACATGTAATGCATGTCACAAAATATACAACACATTTAGTCTGACAGTTGACAAATTGTGTGGTAGCAGTAATGTAACCATTGGAACCCCAGCTGAGACGATCATACACCTTTTTACAGGGTTTTGCAGATATGTGTGACTTCCAGGACTTCCATTAGACTTCCAGGCCTTTTCCATTAGATGTCTAGAGGACCCGTTGGAGTCTTCAGTGGCACCTGTCAATTTAGTTTGGGTCACAGTAGGTTTCATAGTAGATATGCCGCAGTCATATCTATAGGCTGGAAAGGAGACTTGGAACTCTTTTGCTGCAGAAGACTTGTCTTTTCACCACTGGACTTTTCGACTGCAGGGCAGTCTGACATAGATTTAGTCAGACAACACCACTGCAGTAGGATATGCCAGTCATCAGAGAGGAACTAGAAGTCTTGCGGAATACAGAGTCCAACTAAATTCTGGTTTGGATGAACTTCATGTTCCGGCCCTGTCCACCATGCACATTTAAGGCATGGAAAATTGGCAAACAGACTCTCAGTCATTAATGTTTAGATTTAGGAGAGGGGTCTCTTCACCTGGAGGCATTTTAAGACCTCTGTCACAGGTAGGGAAAGCCAGACATACACCTACTGGCTTCTAGGTCCAGGGACTTTCTAGTTATAGTAGGGGATGCTCTGGTGACTCCATGGCATCAGCTCAAACTGACCTATGCCTTTCTGCCCCTAAAGCTGCTTACTCATCTTCCTCATTGCCGGGTTGAAACAGAGGGCATTCTATTGATTGCCCGGAATCTGATGAGGTCCAAGTACTACGTCCACCTGGGCCAGTTTGATGCAGACTGTCTGTAGGCTCTCCTAGATTGGCCAGATTATCCCACTCTGCTTTATGGTCACTACCTTTAATGCAATGACTGTTGAAGCCTAGGTCTTACAAGGTTGAGGACTAGCTAATTCCTTTATTTATATGCTCCTGATAGCTAGAAAATTATCCTCTTACAAGGTTCACTATTGCAACAGGAAGACATGAGGCAAAGTATTTCCATCCCATTAGTACTGTGATGTGAGATGTGGCATGCATCCTGGGCTTTCTCCAGACTGCTCTGGATCAGTATTTATATCCATATAAGGATAAAAATTAAACACACTGGTTTGTGGTTGATGTGCTTATCCCAATCCGTGTGGGCAGGTGTCCCTACAAAAAATGCAGAACCATGCGTGTAGAAGAAATCGAGGATATGATCACTATACTGGGCAATCCAGCCAAACCCAAAATATATGGTATCAAAATGTTTTATTATGAAATCCAAGAAATGTTTTATACATTGTAAATAAAAAATTCTATAGTCAGTTTATTAGAAAATAGATATACTCACAAGTGTAGTGAGCTATAGGCATGTAGATGCATAAAGCACACAATGTAAGAGTCTGCTGTCCACCTCCACCTGGAGACCGGATGACAAAAAGCAACTGAAGGATTTCAGGGATCTAATCCCCTTCTCAGAGCTATGGCTGAGCTGTCTCCCAACCCTCAACCTCCTTAAATAGCATAATTTGGTTGGATAGCCCACCTACCAGCGAGGGGAGGGGGGGGGGGGCGGAGAAAACAGGAAGACGGATGGAGTTTCTTAATGACATGGACCTACTTATATGAAAAGGAGTATACAGGTGAAACTCGAAAAATTAGAATATCGTGCAAAAGTTCATTTATTTCAGTAATGCAACTTAAAAGGTGAAACTAATATATGAGAGAGACTCATTACATGCAAAGCAAGATAGTTCAAGCCTTGATTTGTCATGATTGTGATGATTATGGCTTACAGCTCATGAAAACCCCAAATCCACAATCTCAGAAAATTAGAATATTGTGAAAAGGTGCAATATTCTAGGCTCAAAGTGTCCCACTCTAATCAGCTAATTAAGCCATAACATCTGTAAAGGGTTCCTGAGCCTTTAAATGGTCTCTCAGTCTGGTTCAGTAGGAATCACAATCATGGGAAAGACTGCTGACCTGACAGATGTGCAGAAAACCATCATTGAAACCCTCCATAAGGAGGGAAAGCCTCAATAGGTAATTGCAAAAGAAGTTGGATGTTCCCAAAGTGCTGTATCAAAGCACATTAATAGAAAGTTATGTGGAAGGGAAAAGTGTGGAAGAAAAGGGTGCGCAAGCAGCAGGGATAACCGCAGCCTTGAGAGGATTGTCAGGAAAAGGCCATTCAAAAAAGGTTGGGGTCTTTCACAAGGAGTGGACTGAGGCTACAGTCAATGCATCAAGAGCCACCACACACAGACGGATCCTGGACATGGGCTTCAAATGTCGTATTCCTCTTGTCAAGCCGCTCCTGTACAACAAGCAACGTCAGAAACGCCAGAAGCGTCTTACCAGGGCTAAAGAAAAACAGACCTGGTCTGTTGCTCAGTGGTCCAAAATCCTCTTTTTTGATGATAGCAACTCTTGCATCTCATTTGGAAACCAAGGACCCAGAGTATGGAGGAAGAATGAAGAGGCACACACTGCAAGATGCTTGAAGTCCAGTGTGAAGTTTCCACAGTCTGTGTTGATTTGGGGAACCATGTCATCTGCTGGTGTTGGTCCACTGTGCTTCATTAAGTCCAGGGTCAACGCAGCCATCTACCAGGAGATTTTGGAGCACTTCATGCTTCCTTCCACAGACGAGCTTTATGGGGATGCTGACTTCATTTTCCAGCAGGACTTGGCACCTGCCCACACTGCCAAAAGCACCAAAACCTGGTTCAATGACCATGGGATTACTGTGCTTGATTGGCCAGCAAACTCGCCTGACCTGAACCCCATAGAGAATCTATGGGGCATTGCCAAGAGAAAGATGAGAGACATGAGACCGAACAATGCAGAAGAGCTGAAGGCCGCTATTGAAGCATCCTGGTCTTCCATAACAAGTCAGCAGTGCCACAGGCTGATAGCTTCCATGCCATGCCGCATTGAGGCAGTAATAGCTGCAAAAGGGGCCCAAACCAAGTACTGAGTACATATGCATGCTTATACTTTTCAGAGGTCCGATATTGTTCTATGTACAATCCTTGTTTTATTGATTGCATGTAATATTCTAATTTTCTGAAATTGTGGATTTGGGGTTTTCATGAGCTGTAAACCATAATCATCACAATTATGACAAATCACGGCTTGAACTATCTTGCTTTGCATGTAATGAGTCTATCTCATATATTATTTTCACCTTTTAAGTTGCATTACTGAAATAAATGAACTTTTGCACGATATTCTAATTTTTCGAGTTTCACCTGTATACTTTTCATATGAGTCATTGGACACGGCTGATCACGTGGTAAAAGGCTGCTGTGATTGGCCTTTTACCACATCACAAGATCAGATGTGTCCGTAGGACACAGCGATTACGGAGATCGCCGGGTGCGCGCTGGAGGGCGCGTTCTGGGAGGACGTCATGTGACGCCCTCCCAGAACTGGCCGGCTGCAGTGAAGCCATCATTTGGCTATATGCGGTCGGCAAGTGGTTAATGAACATATTTTGTGCATGTGGAAAGGGGAAAATATGGTCTGCATTTGATGCAGGTGATTATTACAGAAGAGAAACTTAACAGTGAATTGGAGGAGGCCATTTGTGTCAGAGCCCACAAATTAGAGGGATTTAAAGATCTAGCTTAATTTAAATCATTTAATGATAACCTTCTAAGGGAGATGAATGAACTTCTAAAAGAACAAAAAAAAATATCGAGATTTGCAGGACCTTGAAAATGGAGAGGTTTTCAAATTTACCTGAAATAGATTTTGAAGTAGACTAGAAGCAAGTATATCAGGGAAGTGGAATACAGACAGGAGAAACCGGTATCTTTTTTGGGGGGAGGACCAAAAGGGACAGGAGATCAGAAGAAAAAGAAATTGACCAGGGAAAAGGAAAAGAAACAGGGATAAAAATAAGAAGCAGATTTAGGACATGCAGATGTCCCAGTCGTGTGCTAAAAAGAAGTGAATTCAAAACCTTGTTAAAAGATAGACCAGATACCCTACAATTGGATATAAGACAAAAGAAAGTGGAGAAAATAGGTGTAGTTACAGGTTATTGATCACACTGAAATAAATTGTGAAATATTTTGAATAAAGATTGTCCAGGCATGTTGTTGGACCAAAGGCTGACAAAAATTTTAGTAAACAGACCTAACTTTGTAGTGAAAAGGGCAACAACCCTTCAAGATACAGTATGTTATTACATAGTTCAAATGCAGCCATTGCAATATATGCAGATAAGCTGATAAAACTAGTATATTTTGGCATAGCGCACATTCGTTCATAATTTTCTCTGCTTCTTTTGAGGTGTGTATAAAAATGTGCACCTGCACAAAAAATGCACATAAGTAAAAGGAAACACAAATTAAAAGTGCTTATAGGTGAACACATACGTGATATTTTAGGTAAAAAAGGAAAAAAGCCCCTCGGCAAAACACTTTCAACAATATCACAAGTCTTTTGTACAAGATTTGCGAGGCTGTAGTATTTATCACCTTAACTCAATTAAGAGACCATAATAATAATGTCCTCCTCCAAAAGTAGGCAAGATGGATCGAATCTGTAATCTCTGTACACTGATCCCTCTTGGCCTAAATAATTAACTAAAATTGCAGACATTTCTATGTGGGGATACATGACTAATCAAAAAGGTACAGTAGTTGATAACTAACAAGTATACTCTGGATATGTATTGATCCATTGGACTTTAATTGATCTATTCCTTATCCGTGCAATATTTTCCACTAAAGGTGAATCTGCCTTTATGGCACAAAAGTGTGAGGTGTATATGACTAGAAATCACAGTGAAAAGGCCCCACCTGAAGGCTTCACATTACTTCCTGACAAAGTCTGCTATAAGATGAGATGCGACAATGTCTTTAGCGGTGCCCTGACCCTCTGTGCCACATAGGTTGGCAGGATGAAGGACTAAGAGAGTTCTAGCGTGTTGAATGTGATGGGCAGGCTGTCCAATTAAACTCCTTGTAGGAAAGCACTTTATGCATACATTAAACAGGTACATCAATATATGGCAGCAAAGCTGGACTGTAAATTCAACCATTATACCTATCCGCAGTACCAGAGGAGTAGGAGTATAATACTGGGACCAGGTTGATGTACACACCCCTACTTATACGTGCATGCCAGATGCTATTTCTGCTACTATATTCTATTTCTTCATATGGCAGTTGCTTTGTTCTATGCTGCTGCGTCTTACCTGCATAATCTTTGCTACAATGCATGCATGTTGGATTGAACATCTCTGAAACACTTGCAATGTTGGAGTTTAATCTGCATCTAATAAAGCTTTCTCTGTTGCTCAGTGGATTTATTACTACAGATAGACGAAGGGGGTTATTTTGCCCCAAAATGAGTTGGATTAATATTTTCGTGGTTTAAATTGTAACAATAAAATGTGTATGGACTCTTAACAGGAACAGCTGGCTCTCTTTTTTGTTTATCTCACTTGGATTTCCTAGTGGAGAATCTTGCCTAGAATAAATAGAATAGTGCAGCGCTAAAATAATAAATCAGAGTTCAATGTAAGCAACAGTCTGTGTGACTAAAAGTGTCGAGTAACTGGTAGGATCAATGGCGGTGCTCCGTGAGAAATAGCAGAATTACGCACTCACCAGATGCGTAATAGTTATACGCCTGAAGTATCACATTTAGGGATTTCCTTATCAGATAATGGTCTGGTCAGGGTTAGGTACTCATCCTTCAGTCTGGTAATCATTAAAAAGCCCAGGAATCAGATTAATTGAATCCAGGTACCAGAGGTCCCTTTTAAGGGATAGGTAGAAGAGGGTGCCTATTTACAGGATATCTTCCTTCTCTGGGTCAGGCGACTAGATCTCAGTAGTGGGCTCTGCAAATAAATACTCCCTCTGCTATCTGTGCGGGGGGACTATGCCGATATGTGGGGAAGGGCTATGTTCTCTCACCCGAGTGTGCCCGGTACAGTCCGCTCACCGACCACAGCACCAGTGCTCTCCTTCCCCTCCACTATTCTTGCCTGCTCTCTGGGAGAACACGTTTGTGGTAGAGCTGCTTAGGTTCAGTCATGAGATTTCATCCACCTTTCTAGATTTCAACTTTATCCCGTAGTTGAGCTTTAACCAGGACAATGTATTTCCATGTGTTCTGTTCCAGTATATCCCACCATTGTTTGGACGTGCTTTGAGCAATCTCAGTTTATTTCTAAGCTACAGCTTTACTCTGAGGAACTTTTCATCATTCTTTAGGGCCTCTGGAAGGGACTGCCTGCCCACTTGCACAACTATTGCTAAAGGCTTCAGCAGATCATCATTCAAACCTATAGACCTAAGGACAAGGTTCCACCTTTTTCTGCCAAGGCAGACTCTACAAGATTGGTGAATGCCTTTTGCGCTTTTCAGCATCACAAATTAGTTCTACCAGGTGAATGTTCAGGCTAGTTGTATACTGTCATTTTGGAGAACTTGTTAGCGTTAGGTTTGCTGTGTTGTCCACCCTTCTCAGTTAGGCTGCTTTTGAATGTCACTCTTGTCTCAGAATGAACTTTTTGCCCCCTAATGAACGATAAAGAAAACAGGAATTTTGTACTTGCTGTAAAATCTTTTGTGTGTTCATTGGGGGAAAAAATGTCCCACCCCTCTGTCTTTATAATCTACTACTACTACTACTACTACTGCTACTCCACAAATTGGAGCTTCATGGGAGTGGGAAGAGTTATTTGTCTGACTAACAGCTTTGTTGCTAGTGTCAAAGTTCTTGTAGGCAGCAGTATAACTCTCATGTCTCAGAATTAACCTTGAATCCCCTAATGAACTCCAAGAAAAGAGTTTTACAATAAAAATAATTTTTATTTCATTTCAGATTGAAGGGGCAAATGAAGTGCTCAACGTAGATAAAAAGTTACGCTTACAGCTTTACTACCCTCCTCGATCCCGTATTGCTTCCATCACTCCTGTCTACGACTGGTGGTTAAAGTACCCAAGAAATCAGTACCCTTCCACTTTATATGTGACCATTAAAGGATTAAAGCTGCCAGAAAATGTGAGTGTTGAATAGTATAATTTAGTCAATGGAAAGATTACTATTTACATATTCTTGACAGGCAGTAAAAGTGCTTTAAAACATGACTTGCAGACCTCTGTAACTATAGGCACTATGAAGAAATTAATCTTCAAAACGCATGGCTGAAGCACTGAAATGACAGCTCTTCTATCCTGGGGAGGCCGTCCGCCAGCAGTAAATGTATTGTTGACAGGTGGCAAGTGGCTAAACACAAAAACAAAAATGTAATAAGTTTCAGTTTTCTAATTCTTTGGCTTCATTCACACGGCCATAAAAATATGTATATACAACTGCTTATTAATTACGGATCTGAATGCAGCTGCATTGTTTTCAATTTAGCTATTATACTAGTGCATGAACATGAGATGCTTTCAAATCCGTAACACAGAATCCAAAAATCTGAACCTAAGAACATTGCTAAGAACTAAGTGCATTTGTAAGCGCATGGATTAAGACTAAATAAAGGGGAAAAATACATTTTCATGAATACAAATGATGTACACGAGTCTTTTACTCATTTAAATGCATCTGTAAGCAAGTATTGACATCTCCAGACCCGTGAAGCTGCTTTCTTTCCTCTTCTTGCAGGGATAATAGTATGGGCTAGACGATTTCTGATTGGTAAGCACTGTCCATGTGATGGTGCTGACCAATCAAAAGCCCTCTGGCTCGAACTGTCATTCTTGTAAGGAGAGGTAAGAAAGCTTTCCCTCCTTTAATACAGCTGAAAATACGGAGCATCTGCCGCCAGGTATATATCCCCACATGCAAAAAAAGAGGGATTGTGAAAAGAAATTCACAAAGAAAGCGGCTACATTATGAACAGAATGTGATACTCAGAAAAATTTCCAAAAATTATGCTTTATTACACATACAAATTTGACATATGGGCAATCGCCCTGGTTTACCATCACCTCAGTATGAGACAATACACACAGACCTAAAACCATATAAAATGACACCAATACCGGTCTAAATACCTGTGCAAAAGGGACAATGACTACAAGAGTCTAAAGTCCCTATGGCACTGGCGCAAAGGTAAACACTTCCCAAAGGAGGTGTATACAAAAAATTATACCATAGGTATACCATAACACGTGTTGATGAATGTGTAGACTATGCTACTACCAGAATGGTCATATCCCAAACAGGGAGTTTCAAAAAATTATACCATAGATATAAATATCACATGTATGCAATATAGCAAGCACAGTATGCGTCAAAAAGAAGACATGCCTCTAGGCCTATATGAAACAAAACGTAAATGTCATATAAATGATGCAGTACATTCCTATGCCGGCACAAGTGGTTGGGGCCCATTCATCTGTGATTATAACCAGCTGTTTCCTAGGGCTCTTGAATAAAAATATGCCCCATTTTTTACCAGGATGGAAGGATAGATGCATAAAGCCGCGCACTACTTGAAATGGTTTCTTCACCACTACATGTGGACTACATACCACTTTCTGTGAAAAATGTAGCCGCTTTCTTTGTGAATTTCTTTTCACAATCCCTCTTTTTTTGTATGCCTTTTTTGGCTACTGAATGGAGACCATTTACTGGGTGATACGGTAATTTATTGTACGACCTCTTAATAACTATCTTTAACAAATATATCCCCACATGCCCTTCTCTCCCCCTCTCCGCTGCAGAAAACCTCCATGCACCACTCCTGTGTGAACTCAGGCTATGACAAGTCTGGGTTCACACAGGAGTAGTGGGGAAAGAGCATATGATTTGAAGAGGAATACAATTCCTGTCCAAATCACATGCTATTCTTTGCAGTGAAGTTTGTGTCCATATATTTTGCATTTGTAAGTATCGGTACTCAATATCGGCGAGTACTTGACTGAAAGTATCGGCACTTGTACTCGCTGATCAAAAAAGGGTAGCGGTGCATCCCTAGCTAGAATCAAACATTTCAGGAACTCTGCTCCTTAATGATCACAGGCTAAATAAAAAAAACAAAACCTGCACCCCCAGAGTAGCACTCCACACAGAAACAAGGAAATTGTCATTATCACTAATAACCTATTACATTAGGATCTAAAATGTTAGCCATGGGTCAGTGGGTAGGTCTCATTCAACAGTAAATGTAGCAGCCAATTAGCACTGCTAGACCTTTTCAAATTTCCTTGGGCATCTCCCTTTTTCCAGTATAAATGTATAGAATTACGAGCATAAAATAAGGTAATAGACAGAAATGTCCTCAGTGCCCTAAAGTGGCACTAAATCCCCAACCAGTCCCAAGAGGCATACCGGTAATGTCAGCGGGACCTGCAGAAATGTACTGTAAGCTCCTGTAAAGTGCAGGTAACTCCCATCCAGAAAGTCTATATTACTGGGTAATGCCAAAAGATATGGTCAAAGTCTGCTGGTGACACCGTGCACCGCCAGCACTCTGCCGAGGCAGTCCCATAAATATTAGCTAGCTAGCTGGGGTATGATAAATTCTATGCAATAATTAAAATTGGATGAGATTATCACTAGTTGAGACCGAAGTCTTAAATGGATACTCCCACATTTCATCCCAATCATTTTCTTGGAAGTTGGGAATAAGGGGCATCCAAGTATATTTGCATAATCCTAAATAAATTGCTAAGTGCCACACCCCTGTATTGTAAATTTCTAGTGTATTGTGAAAGATCAGATTTTTGAGGCACAACTATTAAAAAAATATACTTTATTCAATTAAATATAAAACCTACTAATATAACATACAATATTTCATAAAATCAATCCATAATACAATCCTATTCATCAGTTTCACCCAAACATTTTAGAAAAATGGTATACATACATGCTGGTCTTTTGTGGCCCGTCGCATTTCATAGAATACTCCACTCCTTCGGGAGCCGCCAGGCTAGTTTTGTATCAAAATTGATCTGAAGAAAAAAGTGTGTGTGTGTGTGTATATATGTGTGTATATATATATATATATATATATATATATATATATATATATATATATATATATATGCGCCATAATTATGAAATACCATCTTGACCTAAGGGCCAAGTATATTTGCACCTGCTAAGAGCGTTTGGGCGGGCCGTAAACATTTCCTTATGTACCTCAATGGCTTAACCATAGATTCTGCTCCCAGAAGTTGTTCCAAGCTGGAGGATTGAATGACAAGGGCAACTGAGCCAAACTGCATGACAAATACACTGCATTCCTCAATTGAAGCTATAGAAACAGATACCAGTTTTGTAAATTGAATTTGGTTTTCAGGTGATCAAAATTACACAATTTCCCCCCTTCCACTATATCTTTTAATTGTTTAACCCCAACTCTGGCCCATATCATGGGATCCAGTATGTTCGTATAATATATGGTATTTTTATACTATTGTCCTGTTAGTATAAAAATACTATATATTATACTAACATACAACCTGGCTGGACTACAATAATACACCCGACCGTTATATTCTATCTATCTATTACACACACACACACACACACTTATTTGTACGCTGGCATTATAACTCCTCATGTGAAGATTCAATTTAGTTATTGGTGTCAAAATAACGTTACACTCAATTTCATTCATGTATATATATATACTTTTGGTTTTGATGGGGGGGTCTCAGACCGAAAGAGCTTTGTTTATACCATGTGGACCAGCTACGGTGTCCACCAGGCACTTCTTCCACTAGAAAATGGCTGCTAGCTACAACAAAATGGCATCTGTATACGGTTCCATTTAAACATTGATGTATATAACTGCTTTATCTTTTGGAAGATGGCAGCTAGACTTCGGGAAAATGGCAACTGTATACGTCTCTATGGAACCCTTTTTGTCCTATGGGAAAATGACTGCCAGAGTTCGGCAAGATGGCGACCTTATACACCTCCATTCATACTCATTGAGGATTTGTATATATAGGAGACAATTGGCATTTAGCACTCTTTGACCCCTGAAGATGCGCTAGAGCAAGAAACACATTCGGTGGAATTAAGAGTGCTGACGTCACGCCACCGCATGGTCCCAGATGTGCCAGCCACCTTTGTGAGTTTTTTTGCTTGCTTTTGCTAGTTAAAAATGTATACTAATATATTACACAATGCACATTTCATTTGGTTTCTGCTGGCGAGTGATTGATCCACACAACCAAGAATATCCATCTGTTGGTTCTGGATAGTAACAGTCCATTAGATGTCATCGTCAGAGGGTCATCTTTTTTAAAGGGACCACGCCTGAGACTATGGAGCTGCACTGTTAAATATTTACATTGCCTGTATGCTGCCTAGAGTTTACACAGCCATACATTCTGCTGAGTGTGGTGTGCTGGAGGTGTTGCTCGTGGTGGGAATTAGAGGAAAACATTTTTGGATCACCCGGATGCACTTAATGGAGAAACACTTATTTATTTGAACTTTTCCAGATATTGTTGTTTACAGACTTATTAATCACTTCACACCTTAATACTGATTTCATATTTTTGAACACTTAAATATTTATTGGTATATGTTATCACATTCACTTTAATTGTGTGGTTTCTATGTGTAACTTATGCTGGTTCACTTTATTTGTTATGGACCACCTGGTGTACTCTAGCAGTCCACAGGACAGGATTCCCCAGGGCGCGGAGTCTAAGCCCCAGTCTGCTTGTTCACCAGAGCCCCTGATGGTGGGGATGGGCTTGGAGTGGACAGTGACCAGGTCGCGGCCCCTGAGTACACCCACCTGAGGTAGAGGAATCACCAGAGGTAATGACAGGTAGAGAGCCTGATGTGAAGAGGCAGACAGGTCTGGAGAGTAGCAGCTAATCCGTGCGGGTCGGATGGATGGCTGAGCAATAGCGTGGTCAGCTGGGTCGGTAACGGGCGGACAGCGTGGTACAAAATAGCAGGCACAGAGGAATCGGGTCACTCGCCAGGTCTGGTAACAGAAGTTCAGATCAGAAGGGATATCCAGAAGAGTAGTCAAACGAGTCAGAGGGTCAGGGCAGGAGAATATCAGCAAGGTCAGGTTCAAGCAAGGTCAGCAACAGTCAGGAATCAACTCACAGATCACAGGAACAAGATCAGACCATAGGGCAACTTGTGTCTGTGCAGGGCTGGTTTAAGTAGCCCGCCCTGCGCCTGACAGGCGCAGCCTAGGTCCTAGTGCCTGCCTAGCGCCGTCATAGGTGACGGGTGCGCCTGGGTTCTAGTGCCCTGCTGCCTGCATGTCTTGACAGACACCTACGCATGTGCAGACCCATGCGTCGCGATGGTCCCTGACAATTTATATTTTTTTGAGTGCTGACCTAGTTGTGTAAGATCCCATACCACTGGAAGTGATATAGAGGCTAAATTATCCTCTCAATAACTATCACAAGCAGGAGCTACTTGTGTCAACACAGACTCCACCTCCAACCATCCTGGGCTCAAACGCCATGCACCTCCCCTACTTCTTGATGGGAAGCCAAGGGAAACTGATAACGGGGTGTGATCAGACAGTCCCCCCAGTAAATAACAGACCAGTTGTACTATTTGCAATAGGGGAGCATTGGCAAACGCTAAATCAATCCACGAAGAGGACCTATGTGTTTTCGATAGAGGGGAATAACTACGGACATCAGGATTTTTCCATCTCCATATCTCAGTTGGGGAAGCAGTAGTAATTCCAATGAAGGTGCCCTAGCTTGATTGGATAAATCGAGTGTTGAGTCCCAAATAGCTATAAAGTCCCCTGCTAAAAGAAGAGGAGCATGCTTACTGACTAAATCATATAACAGTTGTACCTGAAAAGAGGGAGGCATATAAACATTAACCAGGACCATTTTACAAGTAAATATACTGTATTCGCAACCACAATTAAATAACTACCCACAGGATCAGAGATAATTTGAGACAGGGAACAGTCTTACTTAGTAAAATAGACACCCCCTTGGGTATAAGTCGAGTAAGTTGCATGGAAAACCTTCTGAGTCCATGGGCGGCGTAAGGCCAAAACCTATGTGGTTTTATGTGTTTTAAATATTGAAACATCAAGGCCCGCCTAAATTTATCACTCAAGCTTTGGATGTTCCAAGACAGTAAGTTAAGCGTAGACACTGACATATTCTGGCCCATGTAACATGTCAATGCAGGTTAATGTCTGTCGCCAAAGGGTACCAACTTTTCCATAAAGCTCCACAGCGGAAATATTACATCCTATGAATAGTAAACGGTTGCACAGAATTGGTAGTACAAACTTAACACATATTAGAAACTCCCTGCTGCTGTTTATAACTGAACACACGAAACGCGTTAGGGATAAGGACACCTCTCATACCGCATATGATCCACTTGGTTCATGCATCTGACTGTCGGCCATCTTTTTGGATTCTGTGAATCAGCTTTTTTGGACATTACCATGTAAGTGTGCTACTTGCTTTTACCCTTTGAATAAAAATACTACACTATCAAGATTTCTTTCTTTTGGGTCTTTTTGCCGAGTCCCTGAGATGATCTCCTGATATGAAAGCACACCTATCCGGGCGATAGAGGATATAAGGCTATTTCGTGATACTGTAAAGAGGCGCACTCCCCCTGGTGGTAGGAGACGGCAAGAGTGGTGCACTGGTGTTCCTGAGGGCTTTACGCTGAGGACCATTTGGCTGTGACCAGGAGTAGGTCATTATACTCCAACGCGCGTTTACTTGCGCTATCTGGTTAGTGCATTTTACAGCTATTCTCCTATCACGGAAGTCACAGATTTGGTTGTCACTTGGGTATATCCCCAGAACCTATGACTCTAACAACCCTATCACTAAAGGCACTTTGATTAGTGTAATGAATCTCTATTATTTACCTGACCATGGTTTACATTAAGTTATGAACGTTGGATCAGGTGCATGTCATAAAATGAATGTTATTTCTTTTTAATTCTGCTATTTATATGGTAATTCCCTTTATTTTATACTCAAGCGCTGCAACTTGCTGCTGTATTTGACCTTAAACTACACTGAGTGTGAGAATGTAACTGCAACAAAGTCCTCTAGTCCACCATCTACTGCAGAACTGGTAATCTCCTGCCACAGGATAGGGAGTACCAGGCCTCTATGCAGGATCAAATAAAGAGTCTCCCAACATGAGATTGAAGAAAGAGATGAAACACCAACAGTGCAACATTCAGCTTCTACCTTTGTGCAGCATTAAGAGTATCTGAGAACAAGCAAACCACTGTTGCCAGGAAACACTCCGACAAAGGCATAAATTCCAGAACCACTGTTGCCACAAAGAGCAAAGGATCCTCACAAGGTGTCAATCCATTCATTGGCCTCCAAAGGAGTGCCAAAGAACTGGACAGTACCTTGATGTGGGACTCTAAGCTGGCTTGTGTATAGAATACTGTAGGTGATGATCTTCGGCTAACCCTATTAAATGAGCGACGCAGCTTTTGCGCTTCAGCTGAAAGATCTGGAAAGAGCATCACTTTCATATTTTCATATGGCAGTTCCGCCTGCTTTTTGATCTCAGCAAGTATATCTCTGTTCCTAAAGTTCATAAATCGAACTAAGAAGGCCCTAGGTGGTTCTTCAGAGGGGCGGATGCCCATGGGGACTCTATGAGCCCTCTCCACAACATAAATTCGTACCATCTCTGGCATATCAAGCAGCTGTTTGAAAAAGGATTCAGCGAAGATGATGGGGTGCGATCTTTCCACCTCCTCCAGCAAGCCTACAACTCTAATATTATTTCTCCATTGTCTGTTTTCAGCTCTTCCACCTTGCTCATCAGGGATTGTACCAGAGATTGTAGGATCTGATAGTTGTACTGTATGAAAGCCCTGAAGATCCTCCATTGATCCAATATGATCCTCTGCCTCATAGAGCCACCCTCTAATCTTGTCTAGGTCATGGTGGATTAGTGTACACTCTGAGGCAAGATGGTCAATCCGGAGCATGAGGGCGGTTTTTCAGCCTTCAATGACCTCCAGGATAGGTTTAGTAATGGTGTCAGCATCCTGATCAGCCAGCGGAGGTGACTCCGATACTACAGCAGCTGGCTGTGCAGAGCCCCTCCTTGGAGAGGACACAGACTGGTCAGGATCCATCCTAGGAGCGTGCAGAGCAGCCGCTCCGGAGGAGGAAGGTAAGATGGCACCGAGTGAACACGTGATCTGCTCTTTCTTCGAGCACTGAGTCTTCAGGTCCCACTGCGGTTTTGCCCTGCCTTTCGCCAACATGATTGTCACCTCAGTGGGTTCAAGGATGAATGGGGAGACAGCCAGCACCTATAAAGAATGACACAGCACCCAGGATCAGGATGTAAACAACGGATAGATATGGAGCTCTCTTCCCGCATGTTCTTCCCGGCTCACATCCTCGCCACACCCCACCTTAGTATGCTTTGAATATATTACATGTTGACAATAATGGTGACACCCCCTAATGTAAAATGTGGTAAAAACCAAGGATTATTATAAAAAGTGAAAAAAAATGTGTACTCTTACTTTGTAGTGACAATAATTATCTATCTCATCAAAACTGAATAAGCAACTTGGATCACACACTACCTCCTTTGCATAAAACCTCAAAAAAACAGTGCTCCAGTCCATGTAAATAATAACATAATTCTGCAATATCAGTGCACATGCACATCCAGTATGTTAATGAGGAATAGTTTGCCTTTAACCACTTAGAGGATTTACCCCCCCTTAATGACCAGGCCTCTTTTTGCTACTTGGCGCTGCACTAATTCAGCTGATAATTGCACGGTCATGCAATGCTGTGCCCAAACAAAATTTATGTCCTCTTTTCACACAAATAGAGCTTTCTTTTGGTGGTATTTGATCACCTTTACGCTTTTTATTTTTTGAGCTATAAACAAAAATAGACCGAAAATTTTGAAGAAAAACAATATTTTTTACTTTCGTCTATAAAAAATATATAGTAAACTCAAAGTTAGTTATAAATTTAGACCAAAATGTATTCTGCTACATGTTTTTGGTAAAAAATCCCAATAAGTGTATATTGATTGCTGTGTGAAAGTTATAGCGTCTACAAACTATGATATAGATACTGCAATTTACGCCCTTTTTTTGCTATACAGCGCTGCGCTAGTTCAACTGACAATTGCGCAGTCATGCAATATGCTACATAAATGAAATGTATGTCCTTTTTTTCACACAAATAGAGCTTTCTTTTGGTGGTATTCGATCACCTGTGTGCATTTTATTTTTGACGCGATCAACAAAAAAAGTTATGAGAATTTTTTTTTTTTTTTTTTTAATTCTCAATTCTGTCATAAAAAATATCCAAAAAAACTAAAATGTCGTCATAAATTTAGGATAAAATGTATTCTGCTGCATGTTTTTGGTTAAAAAAATGAGTGTATACTTATTGCTTTGTGTGAGAGTTATAGCGTCTACAAACTATGGGATAGATAATGGAATTTACACAGCTTTTCCTTTCTGACTGCTCATGACATTTCTTGAGATGCTAAAATACCAGGATAGTAAAAACACCCCCAAATTACCCCTTTTCGGAAAGTAGACACCCTAAGCTATCTGCTGAGTGGCATATTGAGTCCATGGAAGATATATTTTTTTTCCACAAGTTTCCGGAAAATTACAAAAATGTTTTTTGTTTTGTACACAAAGTTGTAATTTAAATGATATATTTCTCGCACAAGCCATGGGCATATGTGGAATTACACCCTAAAATACATTCTGCTACTTCTGCCGAGTATGGGGATACCACATGTGTGAGACTTTTTGGGAGCCTAGCCACTTACAGGAGCCTGAAATCCAATGACCACTTTGAAAGCCTGAAGGTGCGTAACTTCCTCATTTCACTTTCTCACTACCTATCACAGTTTCGAAGGCCCTGAAATGCCAGGATAGCACCCAACCCTCCCAAATGAGCCCTTTTTGGAAAGTAGACACCCCAAGGAATTTAAAATGAGGCATAGTGAGTATTTTGCAGATCTATTTTTTTCTCACAAGCTTTTGAAATATAGAAAAAGAAAAGAAAAAATGTTTTTTTTTTTCTTCATTTTCCAAAAACTTGTGGCAAAAACGAGATCTGCAAAATACTCACTATGCTTATCAAATTCCTTGGGGTGTCTACTCTCCAAAAAGTGGTTATTTGGGGGGGGGTTTGGTGCTATCCTGGCATTTCAGGGCCTCGGAAACTGTGATAGGTAGTCAGAAAGTGTAATGAGGAAATAAAGCCCTTTAAAAGCCTGAAGGTGCTTATTGGATTTTGGGGTCCTGTACTTGGCTAGACTGCCAATTGTCTCTCACATGTGGTACCCCCATACTCGGGAGAAGTAGCAGAATGTATTTTGGGGAGTAATTCCACATATACCCATGATGTGTGAGCAATAAATCATTTAAGTGACAATTTTGTTTGTCATTTTCCAAAAACTTGTGGTAAAAAAATAAATTCTTCTATTGATTCAACATGCCTCTCAGCAAATAGTTTGGGGTGTCTACTTTCCAAAAAGGGGTCGTTTTGGGGGTTGGGGGCATTTTATGCCCAGCATTAGAAGTTTATACTACACATCATTCACTCTTCTAACCACCTGAAGACCAAGCCTTTGCTGACACGTTTTGTTCACATGAAAAAAAATCTGTATCAAAAATCTGTAAGGAAATTAATTTAAACCCCAAACATTATATATTGTTTTAAAGCAAACACCCTAGTGAATGAAATGGTGGATGCTGCAATTTTTTCTGTCACATAGTACTCGCGTAGTGATTTTTAAAACACAATTTTTACAAAAAAATACACTTTTTTTACTTTTAATGCACAAAAACACAATATATTGGCCAATTATTTTGTAAAATATAAAAGATGATGGTATGCTGAGTAAATAGATAGCAAACATGACATGCTTTAAAACTGTGCATGCCCCGTGCAATGGCGACAACCTGCATATGTTTTTAATATCCATAGGTAACGTTTTAAAAGCCTTTACAAGCTACCATTTTAGATTTACAGAGGAGCTCTAGTGTTATAATTACTGCCCTTGATCTGACGTTCGTTGCACAGGGTCAAGGCTCACAAACGCAGGTGTGCAGGGGGGGTACTTTTTTTTTTTTTTTTTTTAAAGTTATTTTGATTTTTTAAATTATTTTTACACTGTTTTTTTATCACTTTTAATGCTACCACAGGGAATGCAAATGTCCCCTATAACTTCAATGGAAATCTGGGTTCTATCAGACTCTAGATTCTAGATATCTCCTCTGCCCTTACATTATCTAATCAAACCAAAATCGGTGTGATCAGATGCTTTCCCAATTTACAAATGGCGCTGTTTATATCCTGCGAAACTGAAGTGATGAAATGCTCGTAGCTTCTGATTTTTTAGGCTATAGAGATGATTGGCACCATTCTGGTCTCCAATCAGCTCTATGGTCAGCTGGCAGAAACACCAGCTGCATTCTCAGGTTCCCCTGAATGCACGGGAGTGCCCAAGAAGGCCGTGCAAGGCAGCGGGGGAGGGGGGCATTGTCTCCCGCTGCTTGTAAAAGCAATCCTGCAACTAATTGGCTACTAGGATTGCTTTTACATGAAAGCCGATTGCTAGCTGAAAAAATGATACCAGGATGATGCCTGCAACTGTAGGCATCATCCTGGTATAACCATTCAAAGTCCAGTGATGTACCAGTATGTCGCTAGTCCTTGTTGGGTATATATGCTATGTTTTTTTTTTTGTATGCAGCCTGTGGGCTGAATGAAATAAAGAGAAGAAATCTCTGCCAAAAAAAAAAATGTGTGGTATGCCCACCATTAGAATATACCACCCTGCATCCACCCACTTCTAATGGTGGGCACACATTAGGTCACACTTTGCCACATGCGCCAGTTCCAAGATTGTACAAATGTTTAAATAGTGGCACGCTTGAATAAAAATTTTCCACGTATAAGTGGTACCCCATATGGAAAAAGGATGACACCAAGTCCCAAGCTATCTTGCCACTGCTCCCCATGTAGTCTGGGTATCCGGGGTGCTCCACGTGACTATCTATTCTCTCGTAAATCCGAAACTTATAAGTATAGCCTGTTGTCCTCTCACAGGTCTTCTACATCTTGACCCCATATCTGGCACGCTTGCTGGGGAGAAATTGTTTGAATGCAAGGCGTCCAGAAAAATTTATCAGGGACTCATCAACACAGATTTTTTTGTTGGAGTATAGACATCTGCAAATGTTTTACAAGGGGCTGAATTTTGTGTAGCCGGTCAAATTCAGGGTCACTTCAAGGACGACAGAGTGTATTGTCATTGAAATGCATAAAACACATTATACTCTCATATCTATGCCTGGCCATGGCAGCAGAGAACACGGCATATGCTGAATCGGGTCTGTGGACCAATACAACCGCAATTCAATTTTTTAGTAATGCCCATGTTGAGGGTTAGGACCCAAAAAAATATAAATTCGAAAACCGTAATGGGTTTCCATGCGAATGGTCTGGTCTGGCAAGGTTTGAATTTTGGTTGGCGGCGATACATTGTTGTGCATATAAAGTGCTTTGATCCGCAATCAATGCATACAGATCTTCCGTGAAAAACAGCTCCACCTAATAAAGGGGAGGAGTTAAAGTGCTATTTCCACCTGAATTCCGGGTTGGGCAGTGAATGGGGGAAGTACGGGTGCTGCAGAATTTGTGTGTTGCCAATTGGGAGGATACTAGGAGCTCTATGGGCATGTGTGCGAATTCTTGGTGGTTGCGGGACAATACTTGTGCTCGCCACCTCACCAGCTTTTACTGCACTTATGGGACTCACCACGTCACCAAGTGATACTGCAGTGCTGGTATTATTATTATTATTATACAGGATTTATATGGCGCCAACAGTTTGCTCAGCGCTTTACAATATAACAGGAGACAATACAGCAACAATACAGTTCAATACAAGAGGGTTAGGAGGGCCTGATCCTTGGAGCTTACAATCTAAGAGGTATGTGAAAGACCAAGATGTACTAGACTGCTGGTGCTCGCCAGTTCACCAAAAGGTAGCGCGGCACTAGTACTGCATATGAGAGTCATCAAAATTTACCGGCAAGTGCTAACAGAGATCAGGCCTGATTCTGCTAACTCTGCGGTTTTGTGTGCAATGTATCAAGTGACAGTGACCTACTGACACTGCACTTGCTGGGGGTAAGCGTAGGGGCTAAACGCAGGGGCTGGCAGGTGCCGGGGCTGATCAAGCTGACGTTGCGTTTTTGGGGACGCAATACTAATGTGAACGCTGGTATAGTACTGATCTGATCAAAGATACTGATACGTTCAGACACTATACTAGCAATAGAGGTTTATTGTGTATGAGCGTCTTCCTGGCAATCGATGGGTTAAATGTGATTATTGGTGTACTGAGGGGCAATCTGACGCCATCTGGGAGGGGCGTGAACACCACGGGAGTGCGAATCACTTATATATATGTGCTTTTGCGCACCTGTGCCGTCCTGTAGCAGTATTTCTGCTATAGGGCAGTCAGGAAGCGGTTACATAAGCGGTTTGTGTTACGGCGCTGCGTTCCTTTAACTGACAATTGCGCGGTCATGCCACGCTGCACCAAAATTCAATTTACATTTTTTTCCCCACGAATTGGGCTTTCTTTTGGTGGTTTTTGATCACCTGTGCGGTTTTTATTTTTTGCGCTATAAAAAAAAAAGCCCAACAATTTTGAGAAAAAAACAATATCTTGGACTTTTTGCTATAAAACATGTCCAGTAAAAAAATTTAACAATCAAATTTCGTCATAAATTTCAGCCAAAATGTATTCTGCGACATGTCTTTGCTAAAAAAAAGTCCCAATAAGTGTAAATTAATTGGTTTACGTGAAAGTTATAGCGTTTACAAATGGCGGTATAGATACTGGATTTTTAATTTTTTTTATACTAATAGTGGCGATCAGTGACTTATGGTGGCAATTAGTGACTTATGGTGGCGATCAGCGACTTATGGCGGGACTGCGGCTGACATTCTGACACTGGAGGGAACTGACTTGGGGTCACTGACATCCCCAGTGACACCAATACAGTGATCAGTGCGAAAAAAAACAAACACTGACACTGTACTAATGGAACCAGGGAGGAAGGGGTTAACTTCTGGAGACAATCAAAGGGTTAACTATGTGAGGGGAGTGTTTTACTAGGGGGCGGGGGTGTGTACCTCTCTGTTACACACTGTTCCTGGAGGCTGTGTCCAGCGATCCCAGAGCAGTGAGCTGAAAGCTGACAGGGAGGAGGTGATTGACATCCGCGGTCACGTGCCTCACGCGCGCCCCCTACCCCGGAATGCAGGATCATGTGTATATATACGTGATCCTGCACACAGGGGCCGCCTTGTAGAGGTATATGTACTGCGGGCGGTCCACTAGTGGTTGAAAGGGCTCTTTAATCCACAATGTAGTGATTTTTTTCGGTATGATCACTACATGATGTCCTTCACTATGTACATTTGCAGCTCATCTTCATGTATTGGCCTATATGTTAAATAGGTCCAAAGCAGTTTTCCCCTTTTTAAATGAGATTCATTACTGCAATGGCCGACTGTCCTCCTAATGTGCCCAGTTGGATCCAGTTCATCAAGTGTGATATGCACCACCACTCAAAACGAACAAAGCAAGACCATCATCGTGCTAACTATTTAAAAAATAGAGGCAAAAATGTCAGATCCTGGCTTTACCTCTCCTAATGTTATTGACGTCACGTCTGGCAACATGATGACATAATTTGCTCCCTTCCAACGCGTTTCATCAGTACCACATAACTTTGTCTGACAAAAGTGACAGAATGTTGAGAAAAACCATTTAACACTGACTGCGGTGCTTGAATTAGTCGACTGTTGTTAATTTATGTGAAATCTTTATCTCCACCACCCCCCAAAACAAAAAAAAATGTTGGTGCTTAAAAAGTATCTTTAATTTGTTACTCAGGTCCATCCAAATTTGCTAGTGCATCTAACACTACCCTCTCCACTGATTTACTATGCTGCTGTCAAAAAGTGTGTCTGTGACTCCTCCAGTGGAGTAGACACCCTAAGCCAGGAAGTTAGTTATTGATCACTATGTCAAAATAATGGGGGGGGGGGGAAAGCTGCACTTTCTGCTAATGGTGTCCAGATCATAAGGGTGGCTAATCGGAATTACAAATGTTTTGGCAAATAATAGAGTTCACATACAGTCATGGGCAAAAATGTTGTCACTCCTGCATTTCTGTTAGATAATGCACCACTTCGCCCAGAAAACTGTTGCAACTACAAATGTTTAATTATTGTCATGTTTATTTCTCTTGTTTGTATTGGTATGACAAAAAAAGTGGAGAAACAAAAAGCCAAATCAAACCCATTCCATGGAAAATCCACAAAATGGACTGGACAAAATTATTGGCACCCTCAATTTAATATTTGGTATTATTTAATATTTGGAAATTTTGCTTTCTGCAACCATCAGTGAGCTTCTTACACCACTGTACTGGAATTTTGGACCACTCTTATATTCGGCAACTGCTCCAGGTCTCTTAGATTGGAAGGGTTCCTTTTCCCAACTGCTGTTTTGAGATCTCTCAACAGGTGCTCTATGGGATTTAGATCTGGACTCATTGCTGGCTAGATCAGTACTCTCCAGCGTTTTTGTCTTAAACCATGGCTGGGTGGTTTTTTGGTGTGTGCTTTGAGTCATTGGTATACTGTAAGACCCATGACCTCAACTTTCACCCCATAATTCTTTGATAGTCTTCAGATTTCATAATGCCATACACACGGTCAGCAGAATGATGGGCTTTACCAAAAAGCTGTAATTTTGTTTCATCATTCCACAGCACATTCTCCCAAAAGGATTTTGGCTTCCTCAGGTAAGTTTTGGCAAACTCCAGTCTGGCTTTATGTTTCTGTGTCCTCCTGGGTCTCCTACCATAGTGCCCATTTTCATTCAGATGGCGGCGTATAGTACAAGCTGACACAGTTGTACCCTGTGCCTGAAGGTCAGCTTGAATTTGTCTGGAAGTTGATCAAGGTTCTTTAGTCACATTTTCGAACAATCCTTTCTTGCACTCATTGATCAATTTTTTCTTTTTCGTCCACGTCCAGGGATATTCGCTTCAGTGCCATGGGCTGTAAACGTCTTGACAATGTTGCGCACAGTGGACACCGGAACATTGTGATCCCTGGAGATGAACTTGTTACCTTGAGATTGTCCATGCTTTTCCACAATTTTTTGTTCTCTAATCCTCAGACAATTCTTTGCTGCTCTTTCTCTTCTCCATGCTCCATGTGGCACATAGAGACACACAACAGAAAGGTTGAGTCAATTTTTCACCATTTTGACTGGTTACTGTGGTTTGATTTCTATATTGTCAGCATCTGTTGATTGATACAGGTGAGTTTAATTACAAATTACAGGAGCATCACAAACTTGGAATGCAATTATTTCTTACAATTTTAAAAAGGTGCCAATCATTTTGTCCATTCCATTTTGGGATTTGCATGGAATGTGTCAGATTTGGCTTTTTATTTCTCCACTTTTTGTGTCATATCAATACAAACAAAAGAAATAAACATGAGAATGCCTAAACATTTATAATTGCAACAATTCTCTGGGCGAAGTGGTGCATTATCTGACGGAAATGCAAGGGTCCCAATATTTTTAGCCATGACTGTATACTTATTTCAACTGCGTAGTTAGCCAATTAACTGATTTTTAGGTCTATGCTTATTTTAAATGGTGAGAATATTCTTGTGTGTAGGTTTACCTGTTTTAAGTGGAAATAATTGAATCAGTCCGTGTCTCTTCAAAAATGATAGCATTACATATTCTAGCACGAGTGTTACATGTTGCTTTTTGTAGCTCTAGAATGTAAGAAAAGTATATACAACCTTTCCAAACACACTGGATAATGTTGGGAACAATAGAAGCCATGAAATGGTAACTGCATACATTAAAACAGCCTTTCTCAACCTTTTTACCCTGAAATAATGTTGAGATCTTAGGGAGCCCCTCCTAAAATGATTCTGCCTACATTTCATGGTAAAAAGCATGAGCAGTAAGTTGTTTAAAAAAAAAAAAATGAATTTGGCATACCTAGAATATTTAAAGGATAAGTTCACCTTTTGGACAAAAATAATAAATGCACATTTTTTTGCAGGTAAAAAAATGTGCATTTATTATTTTTGTCCAAAGGAGCCTGGAAAGCATTGTACCAGCAATCAGTAGATTGCTGATGCCATGCAGTTCTCCTGCAGACCTGTCAGAATTTCTCCTTACCATACAGGGATGTGCGGCCAAGCAGATATTCTGACCGGAAGCTTCAATGAACTACCACGGCTTTCCACAGCACCCTGTTAGTTAATTGAAAACTAAGGTTGCCGGGACTTGCAGTTAATTCACGGAAGTCTATTCTCAAATTTGACAGTATGGGGAAACTTCTCCCCGTACTATCTGTCAGAGGGAGGGGGAGTGGCGGGCACGGCTGCAGCTATGGGAACATGTTACATTGTCTACCCTAAAAACAGGTGGAACATGTAACATGTTCCCAAAGGTGAACTTATCCTTTAACACCTAGAGACAAATTTGTACAGCACTCCCTTGCTTTATATGTAAATAAAAGAGAACTCGATTGGTAAATAATAATGGCCAGCAGAGACAGACTGTAAAAAGGTCCTTTTATGTCCTCTAGTCAGTGAAAAATGCCTATTTTACATTGGTGATCATTGGGGATCCTTGCACTGAAGATGAATGTAGAAGTCACCCCTTACAAGTTAAATGTCAGTGAAACAAATTCCCGTTTACATTTGTAGTCATTGTAGTTGGGAAATCCATTTGTCACTTCTTGAGCAACCCCTAGCAATCTCTGGAGGAATCCTAGGGTTTCACAGAACCCTGGTTGAGAAAGCCTACACTAAAAGATACAGTTATTTCATGAGTTCTGCTTGGTTTTGGGGGCAAGGGCATTTTCTTAAAATAAACTAGTCACTCACAATTGTGTAGGTATAAGAGTTGTGGACTCTTTAGACGCTGCCAAGGCTTTTGATTCAGTTTAATGGATATATCTATGGCACTGTCTCCAAAGCTTTGGTTTTGTCCCTAAATTTATTAAATGGATCTCAGTCTTGTATTCAGATCCACAGGCTCGAATACGAATACTCGAATGGCTAATGGACGGACCTCAGAGATATTTTCTCTCTAGAGGCACTCGTCAAGGATGTCCGCTCTCAACCTTACTATATGCTTTGGTGGCTGAACCTTTAGCAATAAAAAATCCGTTCTGCCCCTGGAGTGTGTGGACTGCAGAAGGGAGACTTATTTGAGAAGATTGGTCTATATGCTGATGATATGATACTTTACTTAGCAGACTCTGGACCGTCTTTATCACAGACTCTGGATCTCAAAAAAATTTGTCAATTTTTCTGGCCTCAAAATTAATTGGGATAAATCTCAAATTCTTCCTATTGACTCCTTTCCCCATTCTGCTACACAAGCCTCCTTGTCGTTAGATCGTGTTAACACCATCAGATATCTAGGTGTGTGAGTGTCTAGATCACCCACTGACTATATTGCCCTAAATGTAGAACCCCTTTTCTCCCTCATCAAGGCCAAATCTCAAATTTGGGCCAGACTGCCATTCGGAGTTATGAGTAGAATTGGGTTGGTAAAGACGGTCCTATTGCCTAAAATCCTCTGTATACTCTGGCACTCCCCAGTCTACATCCCTCGAAGGTACTTTAAGGCTATGGTCATGATCCTGATATAGTTGGTCTGGGGCAGCAGCCGACATAAACTGGCATGGCGTGTACTTAAAAATCACACCTCCGGGGGGGAATAGGCCCTCCCAGATCTTGGCCTCTATTATCTAGCCTCCCAACTTTCCCATATTTACCATATTGATAAAACTGACATGGAAAGGTTCTGTGCCTTTAGTATCTGGAAATTCCACCCAGTCTACACCCATTCTGTGATATTACTAGAGGTGTTCGGGAATCTATTACACAGCCCTCCACTAAAGAGATGGCCTTCCATTTTAAAAGAATCTGGGATCTCTCCACCTCCAAGATCATTGCCCTTCAGTTTCATATTGATACCCTTCTTTGGTCCAGTCAGTTGTTGTTGGAACTCTTAACTGTTCCCAACCACAAGCTGTGGATTTCTAGAGGCGTATACCTTCTCTCCCTTGTAATTTCCAATGGGGCATTAAAGACCTTGAGGTTCTGAAACAGGAGTTTCTCTCCCAAATTTTATGCTATTCCGTTACCTTCTGGTATGACATGCCCTGATGTCTCAATTCATTAATGGCATCCCAGACCTCACCTCACTATCTTTACTTGATGTGGTGTATGTGGAAGAACCTCACATACTGACCTCCACTTTGTATGAACTTATTCTCACCCCAGGTGCCTCTGTTCTGGCTTACTCTCTCAAATCTTGATGGGTGACAGATTTAGGGGTTATCGGCGATGAGGAATGGGAGGAAGTCCTAGACAACTATAAAAAGGTTTTGCCTACAATGCCCGACCATCTTACCCAATTTTACATTGTGCATAGGGCATACCTTACAACAACTCGTTTTGCACGATTTAGAACTGATAGGGATTCTTATTGTCCTAAATGCCATGTATCTCCAAGCACATCTGCCCATCTGCTATGGCAATGCCCACAAATAAATGGATTTTGGACTCGGGTAATCCAGTTTTTACATGACCGCATGGGTTCCCCTATATCCTTGGATCCAAAACCATGTTTGTTGGGAATTATCCCTGATTCAGAAGTTGATAGGTATTTGACTACATTTTTACATGAAACTTTGTTTAGTGCCAAGAAATTGGTACAGGCGCTCCCTCCATCGGCGGAGTGGATGGCGGATGTCAACAACACCCAACCTTTGAAGAAAATGATTTACACTATATTGCCAAAAGTATTGGGACACCCCTCCAAATCATTGGATTCACGTGTTCCAATCACCTCCATGGCCACAGGTGTAAAAAATCATGCACCTGGGCATGCAGACTGCTTCTACAAACATTTGTGACAGAATGGGTTACTCTCGGGAGCTCAGTGAATTCAAGCGTGGTACCTTGATAGGTTTCCACCTGTGCAATAAATCCATCCGTGAAGTTTCATTGCTATTAAAAATTCCACAGTCAACTGTTAGTGATAATATAACAAAGTGGGTGCAACTGGGAACAGCAGCAAAACAGCCGCGAAGTGGTTGACTACGTAAAATGACAGAGTGGTGGCAGCGCATGCTGAAGTGCACAGAAGTTGACAACTGTCTGCAGAGTCAGTAGCTAACGACCTTCAAACTTCGTATGGCCTTTAGATTAGCACAACAGTGCATAGAGGGTCATGGAATTGGTTTCCATGGCCAAGCAGTTGCATCCAAGCCTTACATCACCAACTACAATGCGAAGTGTCTGATGCAGTGGTGTAAGGCACGCCGCCACTGGACGCTAGAGCAGTGGAGACGTGTTTTCTGGAGTGACGAATCACGCTTCTCTGTCTGGCAATCCGATGGACGTGTCTGCGTTTGGCAAAGCATGGTCCATAAAGACATGGATGAGCGAGTTTGAGGTGGAGGAACTTGACTGGCCTGCACAGAGTCCTGACCTCACACTGATAGAACACCTTTGGAATGAATTAGAGCGGAGACTGTGAGCCAGGCCTTCCCGTCTGACATAAGTGCCTGCCCTCGCATCTGCGCTTCTGGAAGAATGGTCAAACATTCCCATAGGCACACTCCTACATCTTGTGGACTGCCTTCCCAGAAAAGTTGAAGCTAGTATAGCTGCAAAGGGTGGGCCAACTAAATATTGAACCCTATGGACTAAGAATGGAATGCCATGAAAGTTCATGTGCGTATAAAGGCAGGCGTCCCAATACTTTTGGCATCCTAGATAGGTTTGGCTTGTCCTGATATATAGGCTGTACATTTATTTTTTCTCTCCTTATTCTTTGTATAGATGCATGTATCTCTCCCATATATTGTCTTTGCTGAGGTAGACATGTCCTCTCCATAAAGGGATATGCTGACTGTTTTTTTTCCCCCTGCAGCAGGCAAATATATGCTCTATACAGGTCTCCATTTCTATGTTACGATCAGTATTCTACTTATATTGTCACCGTGTACACTACTCAAAAAAATTAAAGGTACACTTTTTAATCAGAGTATAGCATCAAGTCAAATCAACTCCTGGGATATTGATCTGGTCAGTTAAGTAGCAAAGGGGGTTGTTAATCAGTTTCAGATGCTTTGTTGTCAATGAAATTACCAGGTGCACTAGATGGGTATCAATTAGATAATGCCCAAAACAGGAATAGTTTTTACAGGTGGAGGCCACTGACGTTTTTTCCCTACTCATCTTTTCGGTTTGTTTTTCAATAGTTTTGCATTTGGCTCAGCTCAGTGTCACTACTGGTAGAATGAGGCAATACCTGGACCCTACAGAGGTTGCACAGGCAGTCCAACTCCTCCAGGATGGCACATCAATACATGCCATTGCCAGAATGTTTGCTGTGTCTCCCAGCCCAGTCTCAAGAGCATGGAGGAGATTCCAGGAGACAGGCAGTTACTCTAGGAGAGCTGGACAGGGCTGTAGAAGGTCCTTAACCATCAGCAGGACCGGTATCTACTCCTTTGTGCAAGGAGAAACCGGATGAGCACTGCCAAAGCCCTACAAAATGACCTCCAGCAAGCCACTGGTGTGATTGTCTCTGACCAAACAATCAGAAACAGGCCTGAGGACCCAACGTCCTCCAGTGGGCCCTGTGCTCACTGCCCGACACCATAGAGCCCGATTTGCATTTGCCTTTGAACACAAGAATTGGCAGTTCCACCACTGGTTCCCTGTGTTTTTTACAGATGAGAGCAGGTTCACCGTGAGCACGTGACAGACGTGAAAGGGTCTGGAGAAGCCGTGGATAACGTTATGCTGCCTGTAACATGGTTCAGCATGACTGTTTTGGCGGGTCAGTGATGGTCTGGGGAGGCATATCCATGGGACGCACAGACCTCTCCAGGCTAGACAATGGCACCCTGACTGCCATTAGGTATCGGGATGAAATTCTTGAACCCGTTGTCAGACCACACCATTGAATGGACCCCACGTTCGCCTGACATAAATCCACTAGAACACCTCTGGGGGTCCATCCGACACCTCCAGGTTGTACCTCAGACTGTCCAGGAGCTCAGTGATGCCTTGGTCCAGATCTGGGAGGAAATACCCCAGGACACCATCCATTGTCAGGCATGCATACAAGCATGTAGGGGCCATATGAACTACTGAGTACCATTTTGAGTTGCTGCAATGAAATTTCTTCAAAGTGTACTAGTCTGCTGCATCATTTTTTCACTTTGATTTTCGGGGTGTCTTTGAATTCAGTCCTCTGTAGGTTGATAATTTTCATTTCTATCAAACGATGGGGCATCCTTATGTTCCTAACACATTACTCAGTCCATATCAGTATAGATATCCAGCATGATATTTTTCCCCATTGAGATCTGATGTGTTTTCAAAGCGTTCCTTTAATTTTTTTGAGCAGGGTAGTTGTTTTTTAAGTTTTGTTTGGTTCTTTGTAACCGTTTCTGGTTAACCTTTGTACAACCCAATGCTTTATACTGTAAACGTATGCTTTATTTTTGATTCAATTTTTGATTACCTTTTTGGTAAAAAAAAAAAACAAATAAAAAACTAGTAAATTATGAGCAGGTCTTATATATGCATATGCATAGGCAATGAAGCCCTATCCTTGTCAGGGCCTACAAATTCAGCATTTTTTTTTAGCCAGTTCCACCCACTCTCAAATTGCTTTTAGTCACATATATGATCAAACTGGTCAAGGTAACATTTCTATAAAACTAGTAGTAGAATATAATGCCTTTGTTTTTTGTGTATCTTTTTTTTTCCAAAATCTGGTTGAAACTGTATGAAATAACTTAAAAAATTCTAATAATAATTTTATTATTATTATACAGTATTTATATAGCGCTAGAAAGGTTTGCTCAGCGCTGTACATTATAGTGGGGGACAGAACATGAGACAATACAGTAGCAAAACAATACTCCAGGGGTTCGAGGGCCCTGCTCTTTCAAGCTTACAATCTAGGAGGGAGGGGGAAGTGGTACAGGAGAAAGTGGCTGTGGGGGATGGTGTGGTAGGAGTGGAGGAGATTGGCTGTTAGGTGAGGGTGGGGTAGGCTTCCCTGAAGAGATGGGTTTTCAGGGTGCACCTAAAGGTGAGGAGGGTAGGTGACAGTCTGATGGATTGGGGTAGTGAGTTCCAGAGGATGGGGGAAGTCCTGGAGAAGTCCTGCAGTCGGGCGTGGGAGGTGGAGACCAGGGAGCTAGAAAGTAGGAGGTCTTGTGAGGAGCGAAGATGGGTGATACGGGCGGAGACTGAAGCGGTGAGGTGAGGGGTGGAGAGGTAAATTTGCGTGTCATCGGCATAGAGGTGATAGTTGAAGCCGTGGGAGTGTATCAGTTTGTCGAGGGAGGAGGTGTAGATGGAGAAGAGAAGGGGCCTGAGGACAGAGCCTTGGGGGACCCCAACAGAGAGGGGGAGGTGGTAGCGTTATAGGTAACGCTGAAGGAGCATTGGGATAGGTAAGAGGAGAGCAAGGAGAGAGCGGAGTCTCTGATGCCGAGGGAGTGTAGTTTATTAAGGAGGAGGGGGTGGTCAACTGTGTCGAAGGCCGCGGAGAGGTCAAGGAGTAAAAGGACTGAGTAGTGGCCATTAGCTTTGGCAGTTAGCAGGTCATTAGTGATTTTGAGTAGGGTGGTTTCGGTGGAGTATAGGGGACGGAAGCCAGACTGTAGTGATTCGAAGAGGTTGTTGTCAGTGAGGTGGGCGCTTAGGCAATTGTAGACTAAGCGCTCAAGGAGCTTGGAAGTAAATGGCAGCAGGGAGATGGGTCTAAGGTTGTTCAGGTCGGTGGGGTCCAGGGAGGGTTTTTTGAGTATGGGGGTGATGTGCGTGTGCTTTAGGCGGGAGGGGAATACGCCAGTAGAGAGGGAGAGATTGAAGATGTGGGTGAGGGAGCGTAGGATGGAGGAGAAGGGTGCCCGGAGGAGTTGTGTGGGGACAGGGTCAAGGGGGCAAGTGGTGAGGCGGGTTTCTGAGAAGACCTTGGTGACCTCCTCAGTGGTAGCAAGGCTGAAGGAGCGGAGTGTTGGGGAGGTAATAGTGTGCGGGATGTTAAATGTGGTGGGGGGAAGGGTGGTTGCGAGCTCAGAGGAGGGGAGAGTTGGTGGGGTTATGGTGGGAGGGAGGCTAGGTGGGGAGGTAGGATGAGCATTGGCGATGTCCTTACGGATTGTGTCGATCTTATTTTGGAAGTGATGGGCAATCACGTAGGAGGTGAGTGAGGTACTGGGTGGGGGGGGGGGAGAGTAGGGAGTTGAAAATGGAGGAGAGGGTGTTGATGAGGGTTACGAAGTAGGCTTGTTTGGCCGCATGGAGGGAGGAGGTGTAGGTGAGGAAGGCGGATTTGTAGAGGGAGAACGCTCGAGGGGATCTGGTTTTGCACCATAGTTTTATGTTCTCTTCTTCATTCTATTTTTCACTCTTTGCTTATGAATGCCTATTGTAGATGTGCTATGTTAATATCGATACTATGCCAACTGAAAGTATGATTTCATTGCTTCTTTATGTTTAACCTAGGTGGAAATGTGTCAAACCCCCCCGTCACTTTTGTCGGACAAAGTCATGTGGTACTGATTTAAACGCATTGTAAGGGAGCAAATTATGTCATCATGTTGCCATTCTTTTTTAAACCAAAGCCTTAAAGTGGTTGTAAACCTCCAGACATGAAATATGAAAAAAACATATCCTATGCTGTACTTTACTCTCTTCAAAGCACTAAGGGCTCCTTTACACTAGCTTCAACACATGGCATTGGACATGCTTTTTTAAAGAACTCTTGAGTGCCAGTCAAAGCACCTGTCACTAAATAAAATGGTTAGCTTACAGTCCTGTTTACATGTTGCGTTTGCTTTGCTTCAAAAATTATACCCCATGTCACTTCAGTGGTGCTTCAAAGCATCTACAAAGCCTCCATAGAAGTCCATGACAAAGATTCATTAAAGCTTCCAAAAAGCACCACCAAGGCATCACTGAAGGATCATCAAAGCATCGCAGAAACATCAAAAAAGCATGCTGAAGCGGTAGGTGCTTTAATGTGTGTTGAATTCGAAGCAAGTGTAAATGAGCCCTAAGTGTGATTTTTCTCTGCTGCCTGGTTCCTCTGTTATCAGCATGAGTTACTTCTGGCACCTGTCTTAACTGAGATTGGTTCTTTGAAAACTTCAGATCCCCTCCCCCTGCTGCTGGGGCTGAGAAGAAATACTTTCATCATTGTGTTTTCAGAATTATTTACAGAAGAAATTACTGCAGATACACAGCTACAACTTACAGTTTTGGCCAAAAATATTGACACCCCTGCATTTCTGTCAGACAATGCACCACTTTGCCCAGAAAATTGTTACAATTACAAATGTTTAGGCATTCTCATATTTATTTCTTTTGTTTGTATTGGTATGACACAAAAAAGTGGAGAAACAAAAAGCCAAATATGACACATTCCAAGCAAACCCCCATAATGGACTGGACAAAATTATTGGCACCCTCAAGTTAATATTTGGTAGCACACCACTTGGAAAAAATAACTGAAATCAATCGCTTCCTGTAACCATCAGTGAGTTTTACACTTCTCTACTGAAATTTTGTACCACTCTTCTTTTGCCAGCTGCTCCAGCTCTCTCAGATTGGAAGCGTTCCTTTTCCCAACGGCAGTTTTGAGATCACCCCACAGGTGCTCTACAGGATTGAGATCTTGTACTCGCCAGTGCTTTGTCTGAAACCATTTCTGGGTGCTTTTTGACTTGTGCTTTCAGTCATTGTCCTACTGTAAGACCCAAGACCTCTGGCGGAGACCCAACTTTCTGATGCTGGGCCCTACATTGCATCCCAGAATTCTTTGGTAGTCATCAAATTTCATAATGCCATGCACACGGTCAAGACATACAGTGCCTGAAGCAGCAAGGTAAACCCCAAAACATGAGTGAACCTCTACCCTGTTAGACTGTAGGGACTGAATTGTTTTATTTAACCACTTCAGTACTGGGCACCTTTACCCCTTCCTGCCCAGGACAATTTTCAGCTTTCAGCATTGTGCACTTTGAATGACAATTGTGCGGTCATGTAACACTGTAACCATAAAAAAAGTTACCATTTTTTTCACACAAATAGAGCTTTCTTTTGGTGGTATTTAATCACCACTGAGTTTTTCATTTTTTGCTAAATAAACAAAAAAAACCTAAAAATTTTGAAAACGTGTTTTTTTTTTTCCCGTTTATAAAATTTTGCAAATAAATAACCTTTTGTTCATAAATTTAGGTAAAAATGTATTCTGCTGCATTTCTTTGGTGAAAATAACACAAATCAGTGTGTATTATATAGTTTGTAGGACAGTTATAGAATCCAAAAAATGGTATAGATATATTTGACATTCGATCACTCCTGATCTACTGACAGCCAATCTCATTTCTTGAGGCCTGAAAACGCCAGGATAGTACAAATAACCCATAAGTTTTAATTTTTTTTGTCACAATTTTTTGGAAAATGAAGAAATTAAAGCAAAACAAAAAAAAAATCACTTTTTTTTTTCACATACTGTCACCAGTCCAGTACAGCATCATTATAACTGGTGTCGTGGTGATCAGAAACACTGACTGACTGGTGGCAGTATGTAAAAGAAAAAACATTTTATTAAATTAAATTTTCAATTTTTTTTTTCAATACACTGTGACCAGAGCAATACAGTGTGTATGGCTCTGGGGAAGTGATCTTGATTTTTTCTTTTATACATTATGATTGCTTATATCGATGAATTTTATAGTAACCATTTTTACTGAATGAAACTGAGTCTTTCAGTGTCGTTTGATGTAATTAGCCAAAGCTCAGTACGTTACAGATGGGCTGTGATTGGCCCTGTCTGTACCATGTGATCGCTGTGATCAATCCCAGATAACACAATTATATACAATGGAAGGCATACAAGAAAGCCATCCATTGTTTACAACTGTCATATGATCTACTGTGATTGGTCACAGCAATCACATGCCACTGGCAGCGGGCTGGTATAGTGATCAGTCATCGGCTGTGTACGGTGGACACAGCTAGTGACCGATTGTGCTTCTGCGTGGCCCTGTGGCTTCGATAGCAGTGCCTTCTGAAAGGGTGTCATATGACGTCCACTCAGAAGGAAGAGCGTCCTGCCAGGCTGTCAATCTGCTATAGGCCGGACAGGAAGGTGTTAAAGGCCTCATTTTTTTTTTTCTGAAAACAGTAGAATGATGGGCTTTACCAAAAAGCTGTAATTTTTGTTTCATCATTCTATAGCACATTCTCCCAAAAGGATTTTGGCTTCCTCAGGTAAGTTTTGGCAAACTCTAATCTGGCATTTTTATGTTTGTGTCAGCAGTGGGATTCTCTTGGGTTTCCTAACATAGCATCCCTTTTCATTCAGATGGCGATGTATAGTGGAAGCTGACACAGTTGTACCCTGTGCCTAAAGGTCAGGTTGAATTTGTTTGGAAGTTAATCAAGGTTCTTTATCCACCATTCGAACAATCCTTTATTGCAATCTTTGATCAATTTTTTCCTTTGTCCATGTCCAGAGAGATTAGCTACAGTGCCATGGGCTTTAAACTTCTTGACAATGTTGCACACAGTGAACACAGGAACCTTAAGATCTCTGGAGATGGACTTGTAACCATGCAATTTTTGTTCTCAAATCCTCAGACAATTCTTTGCTGCTTTTTCTCTTCTCCATGCTCCATGTGGCAAACAGAGATGCACAACAGAAAGGTTGAGTCAATTTTTCACCATTTATGCAGGCCATAGATGGGGAGAAAAACTGCAGATTTTTCTTTTAAAAAACGAAAAATCGGTTGTTCAAGTGGCCGACGTTACCATCAATGGTAAAAAAAATCGGCCGATTTTCTACCCGTCTAGAGCCGGCAAAAAGTGTCCCTGCAGAGAGCTCTGCTATTTCTTTGACAGTTCTCTGACAGTTCCTTGACATTTATAGAAGTTGCAACAATGTATCTATTTGTTTCCATTTAGGATACAGATGTTTTTATTCGGAAACAAATAGATACAATGTTTCAACCGCTGTAAATGTCAAGGAACTGTCAGAGAACTGTCAGAAATAGCGGAGCTCTCTGCAGAGACACTTTTTGCTGGACTGGAATTCTTCTTATTTTCATCCTACTTCTTCTTCTTCTTCTTCTTCTTCCTCATCCTCATCCTCATCCTCTTCTTCTTCTTCTTCATCCTCATCCTCTTCTTCTTCTTCATCCTCATCCTCCTCTTCTTCTTCTTCTTCTTCTTCTTCATCCTCATCCTCATCCTCTTCTTCTTCTTCTTCTTCATCCTCATCCTCTTCTTCTTCATCCTCATCCTCTTCTTCTTCATCCTCTTCTTCTTCCTCTTCTTCTTCTTCTTCATCCTCTTCTTCATCTTCTTTTTCTTCTTTTTGTCTTCCTCTTGCAGGTCACTGCTCATGCGCAGATTTTTTATCGGTAAAAAATCGGCCGATTTGCCCACTAATTGCCGCGAAAATCGGCCGATCGGCAAAATCGGCCGATTTTTTTCCAACTTTACCGAAAAAAAAAAACGGCCAAAATACCGAAAAACGGCCGACCAAATCGCCCACTAACGATCCGAAAATCTGCCGATTTTATTTTCGGCCGAAAAATCGGCCGATTTTCGACCCATCTATGGCCTGCATTACCCTGTGGCCGGTGTGATTTCTGTATTGTCAGCACCTGTTAATTGATACAGGTGAGCTTAATTACAAATTACAGGAGCGTCACAAATTCAGAATGCAATTAATTCTTACAATTTTGAGAAGGTGCCAATAATTTTGACCAGTCCATATTTAGGGTTTTGCATGGAATGTGTCAGATTTGGCTTTTTTTTTGGTCCAGTTTTTGTGTCATACCAAAACAAACAAAAGAAATAATCATGAGAATGCTTAAACATTTATAGTTACAACAAGTTTCTGGGCGAAGTGGTGCATTATCTGACAGAAATGCAAGGATGCCAATATTTTTGGCCATGACAGTATGTAGGAAGATTTGTTTCATCACTGGGTATTACGTTGTGCAATAGCCAGTTACTAAAGACACTGACTGGAATTCATTTCAGGTAACTTCGACAAATATGGACCTTCCATTTGGGAGCAGCTTATCAAATGCTGACCTACACCATGATGTTGACATGAAGGGGCCAGATTCAGGCGAAAGTAGGCAGAAGGAACCTTTTAAGTGGACTCGGCTACCGGGACAGGTAACAGTTTTAATAAACTTTTATTAGCATTCACAAGTAAATGTAGCTGGCTTAACTATCTTTTAACCTCCCTGGAGGTATTCCCGAGTGTAGCTCGGGGTAAAGTTTCAGCACCAAAAGCGGTAACCCCGAGCTACATTCGGGCATACCCTGCAGCGTTGCTCTGGGATCCCTTCTGCACTTACCTTGTCCTGTGCTCCTGCGATGTCCCCCCTGCAGTGTCCCTGGGAATGTCCTCCGGCCGATCCCGGCATCTGTCTTCTGGGTTCCGTTGCCTGCGACGTCAGGATGTACAGGGGACGGAACGGGCGGGAAATTTAAAAATTTTAAAAGTGACATTCACTAAATTCACTAAAATCACATAGTAAAACATTACTGTATCAAACCATTTCACATACATTTGTCCCTAGTGCTTTGTCCTGTGCCCTGTCTGCATTTTTACTGTTCTTTCTGCCTGGAAACTGAGAAATGTCCATGGCGTCCAAAAAGCATCCCTTTAGGTCAAAATCGGTTTTATACCAGCTAGAGAACAGCGATAGTAAATTAGAACTAATTGCAGAATTGAGTGATAATGATTCGTGGGGAAATTTTGTCATCAAACACTGAAAACGATTTTGCAACTTTGCTCAGTGATGTGCGAACTTGGCGCTCTATTTCAAATTTCAGTGTTTTTGGTTTATTAGATTATTGAATTAAATTTATTATTATTTTATTATTTGTTATGATTATTTATTAACCTCTTCACACTGGCTCTGTGCGGCCTTCCGGCATCTGGGCCTAGATGCCGAGCGGCCGCACATTTGCGTTCAATTAAAAAAAAACATGTGCTGAGAGCGCTCGCCCAGCGCGCTCCCAGCACACATATCCGGTACTCATGGAGCGGTCCCGGTCTTTTCTTTCGATCGGGACCCTTCCCGATCATCTGACCGCCGTGACAGCAGTCATATGATCCCTAAACCCCGCCCTGCCCGACTCGCCTCCCGGCTTCTGAAACTCTTAAAGGGCCGGGAAGCATCGGCATGAAGGAGTTAAATTATAATTTTTGATTTCGTATTTCAAATTTTAACATACCTGGGATGTTTACTAGACTCTTGTTCAGACAGATTTCAGTGAGTTATTCCTAAAAATTACAGGCCTACAATAAAAAAAACGAAATATTTCCATGCAAAAAAAGTACCACTTTGAGCACAGAAATATGAACATAATCAGACCGCTAGGGAGGTTAAAGGAAATGTATATTTTATCTCAACAGCTATGGAAGTCTCACTACAGCAAAATGAATGCATTCTGGTAGCTGTATGTGATTAAAACCTGTAAAATAGTATTCATATATGAATTCTTTTTTTCACTTTTTCACTTAACATTTTTTATATTTTACTCAACATTTACATGCTGGCCAAGCTGTCCAGCACAATTTGTAGTTACAGGGGTTGGGACAAACTAGAAAACTTCCAGGGGTTCTTATAATGGTCACCTCTCAGGTTTTTATGGTTATTTGGGGCTCTGTTAAAGGAATTTATACCCACTTTCTGCCATGCTGACATCAATTTAACAGACAAGAAGTAAGGAAAAATCTGCAAAAGGGACAGAGAAAGAAATAATACAATTCTCACATGGGGTTTCAGCCTTCTTCTATGCTATTATACTAAAAAAACAATCATATATTAAAGATGCAAGGGCCACAAGGATGCATCTATGCCCTCTCCTCAAGAGTCCATCCCTGATTTCCCTCTAGCTGCAGCTGCTTCTGAACAATCAGGTGAGGGTGAAGAGGAATGTAATCTCAGTCTTCTTATCTAACTTCAAAGCATTAAGATAGAATTTCTGTCCTTATTGACACATTACTTTGACCTAGAACAACCTATGCCAGCTACACTGGAGCTCACTAGCCTTGGTTCTCTTAAAATTTTCCAGTCTGTTAAAACCTTTCCTGTACTTTTGCACAGTGTTTTGTATAGTAATTGTCCTAATCCTGAAAAAAAATCTATGCTCCCAAGTGTTTTTTGCCCAGCAGTATGCTATTGAGGAGAGGTTCCTTAAAGCAGAACTTGCTCGCCTTGAATCCAGCAGTGTGGCTTCCTGTCTCCCCGCCTTTTCCACTTTAAAGTTTGTAAGCCCAACATTTCATATTTCTGATATGTTCTGGCTGTGCTGGAACTCAGCCTGCTCTCCTGCAAGGATAGGACTTCTCCTGACATATCCTCCTCCTGCACTGCCATTCACTGGGAAGATCAGTGTTTTACTGTTTCTTCTCCCTGAGCTCCTTATGAAGCTGAGAACAGTAGGTATGAGATCACTTATAAAAAATGTTATAAGTATATTTTTCCTTCCTTTTTATATGTAAACATGGATATTTTGCTTTCCAATTCTATTTTAAACTAAATAGGCTGTTTTATAAGGTGAGAGTTTACATATGCATATACTTTATATGTCCTAAAAGTGGATCATCTCTGCAGATCCAGCCCGTTCATGTCTTAACAGAACTTTGTCCCTGTAGGGGTTATCCTGGTGCTTAGAGAGACACTGTGGATTGAAGGGCTAGAAGTCCTTTCCAGGGCTTTATTCTCCCTAGTTGGCCCTGCCCTGCAAATTGCCGTTGCTAACAAGTCCATCTGCCAGACCTTATTTTTTTGGTCTAAACATACTGTATGTCTTGGCATCCGAGATCTATCTTCCCAGTTTTTTTTTTTTCCTCCTACCACTTCTGGAGCTCATGCCTATGGTCCTACTCTGCTGCATGGAGGAGTTATTTATTTATTACAAGGATCTATATAGCCCAACAATTTATGCAACACTTTACAAACAGCATATATTACTGTCAGTCCTTGCCATCAGGGAGCTCACAATCTAAGGTCCCTAACGTACATGCATACATTGGGGCCAATTTAGAAAGGAGCCAATTATTCCACCAAAGTGTGGGAGAAACCGGAGTACCCAGAATAAACTCCAGCAAGCACAGGATTTTCCATGCAAACCTCATGGACATCATGCAGGCAGTGTCGAGGTTTGGTTCGGAACTGATGACCCTAGTGCTGCAAGACACAAGAACTAATCACGAAGTCCTGTACTTGGTTGATGAATATTATTTTCCTAATATCTAGAATGAATCTCCTTTTGGTACACATGCGAAGGACCCTTTGGCTCAAGTGTTGTTACATCAGTGTAAGAAACATCTTTTGTATATGCCTTTTAATGGGGATTGTCTCTTTCATGAATCCCTGGACAACTTTATCAAGGATGTAACCAAGGGAAAAAGAACCCAATTGCCCCAACAAAATAAGCCTAACCCTTATACTGAAAAGCTCCTTTCATTTCTCCCAAGCCTCCAAGTCCAGACAAAATCTGAGATTCAGTTCCACCGCAATTTCTACTCACATTGAGAAGGTGCCCCACTTTTTGGAGCGCATGGCCACCTGGTCCAAGGACATTTCAGACTCTTGGTCCAAAACATAGTATCCAGGGGTTGTAAGCCAGAATATGTGTTTCTACCTTTTACCGCTTCATGTTGCAAAACTTGCCAACATCCCACAAAGATTAGCAGGTTCCTTCAGGTTATACAATTTTTCCATGAAATCTTCAAGTTTGGTTATTTCTTGCCTCCATCTGGACATCAAAAACCCCTACTTCTATGCTCCCATTCTGTTATTTTACTTCTCAAGTGGGCATACAGAAAGTAATGTCAGTATCAAAAGCTTGTACAGCTACAGCAAAGATCCATAAGGGTACAGAAATCAACAGAACTAAAAACCCAAAATGGCCTGTCGTCCCCATCTTTCTTAGTTGTATAGTACAGGACACAGTATCTTTCATCTTTAACCATAAGTTATATTCAGCTACCTTTTGGGTGATTGGACAAAAGAAAGCCAAAGAACATCCTTTTTATAACTCCGCCCACCCCCAGCTGATTTTAGTTACTTTTTGTCTTTAGGTGATGAATGTCTTCTCTTTCCTGAGATAAGCTTACCTCTTTTATGTGGAGTTTTTTTCTGTCAAGGTTCCTGGCTGCACCATAGTCACTGCTGCTCCTTTCTGTAGCTTTTGATTTGGTTGATTCTTCTGCTGAGCCTGGGTCCGTACCTGGACTCCACCTGCAAAAAATGCAAGACTAGCCTGTAATGTTGCTTTGGGCATTGATGAAAAATCAGAAACACGGGGCAAGGGGTCAGATTGCCTTGTTAGCCTCAGGTTCAACCCCTTTTCCTCAGCAAAGGAGGAACATTTTATCACATGAAGCGGGTAGGAGGCAGAGACAGGCAAGTCTTCTTGCTGTTGTTTAGCAGGTGCCCTCTCAGAGGATCATTGCCCCAGTCCTGAGAGTGGAACGCTTTCAGGGATTCTACTTGAACGTTCTCACAGTTTGCAAGGCAGATTGTGGCGTTCAGCCTATTCTGGATCTAAAAACTTTCATCCTGTTCCTGCATGTTCAAAAGCCAGGTCAGTCATTTTATCCCTCCTTCTAGTGTATTTTTTGGTTTCTGTGGACATCTGGGATACTTGCCTTCACATTCCCATTTTTCTTTCTCACAAATACACTCTGCATTTTGTTTTGGACTCTCAGCATTAACAATTTGTCTACTTTCCCTTTGACTTGTCTATGACTCTCTGAGTTTTCAGCAAAGTACTTGCCCAGGTCCTAGCTCTACTCTGTTACCAGGGAATACATGTTGTGAGTTATCTGGACTATTTACTGCTAAAGTAACAGTCTTCCCTAACTCTGACATCCAGTGTCCAGTGGACACAGAGATTTGGTAGGATCCTCAATCTTCAGAAGTGTAGTTGCTGAATCTGACTCACTGATTTCAGGTTCTTGGGTCTAACTTTGGATATGGTCCTGTCCAGGATTTTCCTGCCCCGGAACAAACTTCTGTCTTTAAGCTCACATACTGTGATCTGTGCCTTTACCTGTGTAAATGTCTTGGGCCTGATTGTAGTCTCCATAGACCATTGCAACACAACATTCTGGCAGCAGAGCATAAACAGATTTTGTCCTTGGAACTGCAAGGCCAGACTCACTATGGCATGGTGGATTTCCAATCTGGCGCTGGAGTCAGGAAAACCCTTTCCTCAAAAGGTGTAGAAAGTTCTTGTGATGGAAGCCAGCCTATCGGGTTGAGGGAGAGTCCTGCATGTCCTCATGGGGCAGTCTTCCCATTAGCTTACTGAAACTCAGGGTGATTTGCATGTCCCTTTAACACTGGACCTCTCATCTGCAAGGTTACAAAGCCAGAATCCATTCAGGCATAAAAAAAACCCAGCAGGTGGACTTTCTCAGCTGCCAGTGTCTTGATCTGGGGATTGAGATTTCCAAACAGAAATGTTACAATCCCTTTGCCTAGGTGGAGGACACAAATCTGGATTCAACAATAAACTAGACAAGTTTGTTGCCTGGTCCAGGCTCCTTTTGGACCTTCACAGTGGACACTTATTTATTCCGTGTGATGAGTTCCACCTGATCAATGCCCATCCTTTACTCCAGCTTCTCTCTTGTTATTCCATCCTTGAAAAAATACTCGGAGATGTATCCTGTCCTTCCTCCTGTTTGGTCTATATTAGCATCTGGCCTGAATACCATAGTGGGGCAAATCTTCTTGTTAAAACCCTTACTTTATATGCGTATAGCACTTGTCCCTGGTAAAATCAGTGCTGCTGTTTAGGATAACAGCATTTTATTTTCAATTGTACAGTACAGGACACAGGCAACTTATTCATAGACTATGAGTCATAGGCTCATATCTTAAGGTAATTTGACACTGGCAAGGTTTTAAGGACACATTCCCTTGGGGCACATCCCCTGTATCCCTACCCAAGTCCATGAGTACTTAGTTTTTTGCTAGTGTCTGTAGGTGATGGACCTTTTCTCCTTCCTGGAGAAACCAACTTCACTAATTTTTATTGTTTTTCATTATTATTTTAATTTCCAATTGTTAAGTCAGCCCTCAATGTCTTCTAATGTAATCTAACATGAGCATCTCACACAGGATCCAATGCATGAAGCAACATTACAGGCTATCTCCACAGCGTGGGGTTCAGGTAGGCTCTCAAGGTTTTACCAAGGTTGCGCTTCTGTATAGGCATACAACAGAAAAACATTTTGTTCTGTTGAAGGCTTGCACAACACTCAAACTGAAGATACGTCTCTTGCACTGGAGCAGCAACTGGTTTTAACACCAGTCTCAGCATCTGATTCTAGCTTTATTTCAGGCAAGCAACAAGCGGCATACTTGACATAAACAGAATTTGTCTGCATCCTTGTCACAATTGTTCAAACAAATTATGGTTTTAGTTTATCCATCTTTGCCCAGGGCTCAGAAATATCCTTCCTCTCTTCCTACTCCTTTCTCAACTGGAGTTGGCTCCTTCGTATATCAGTCCTAGAGGGTGGTGATTCAAAGGGAAATGAAGAGAATATGAAGGCAGTGTTGTAGCAGGCTGCAGAAGATTTCTTCTTCTCTCCCACACATTGTAACAATATTGAAGAGGGAACTTGGTGCAACATTCTTGCTAATGTTGTAAAGCTCATTCCCTCTTTCTGCAAAAGCCTTGGCATTGTACAGGTTGATCCTGCCATCTTTGTCCTAAACAAATATTTTATTGTACCTATTGAAGATATTCTGTCTTTAAAGATTTTGCTGATAGAAAATTTGAGGCGCTCTTAAAAGCAAGTATATGATCCAAACGCACACGTTCCTGCGTTAAAAATGGCTGTGTGTATGAGTGGGTGCTTCAGTGACCGTCGGCTGGAACCGAACAAAATCAGCAAGGAAAAAATGTCACCAGCACACCGAGGATCACCAATATGGGTCCAAAGGTTTTAATAAACCATCACATAGTTACAGCAAGGCAACGTTTCGGAGTCTCGCAGGACCCCTTCATCAGGCATGTGACAAATCGTGATAGAAACTGGAGAACTATTTAAAAAAAACATCCACCAATCAGAGTGAAGTGAAATTTTTTTTAAATAGTTCTCCAGTTTCTATCACGATTTGTCACATGCCTGATGAAGGGGTCCTGCGAGACTCCGAAACGTTGCCTTTCTGTAACTATGTGATGGTTTATTAAAACCTTTGGACCCATATTGGTGATCCTCGGTGTGCTGGTGACATTTTTTCCTTGCTCTTAAAAGCAAGGCCCACCTCTGCCACCAGCTGTAGTGTCTATTTCTGTATGCCAAACAAAAGCTAACTGGACTAGGACAATGAATAACTATCATGACCCTGTCTTTCAGGATCATGCTGTTGCAGAGCAATTACAACAACTGCCTTCTGCTTTTCTCTTTTGTGTAGCTGTCCTGGAACATGTCCTGAGACAAATATCCATTCATATGCGCAGAATCCTATTGCTAACAGCCTGGGCAGCTGAAGCTGCCTGTAAAAGGCACCTCACGCGGATGCATTTTTCAAAGAAGATGTGTGTTTGGTGAAGGTGACAATTTCCCCATTTTTAGAATCCCCTAGACCTTTACACTAAAATCAGGCTTCAACTTCAAGGGCTTCTTTTTAGCACATTGCTTGGCCCACAGTGGCTACCAAGCCTTCTCCAAAACCCTCTTCCCAATGAAGAGGAACCCTCACTCCTAAGAGTGGGCAGGTGTCTATAGCAGCTTGAATTTCTCTGGGTCACAGATGTCCCAGATCTTTAGGTTCAATTGGTGGTTTCAAAAGGGTACAAGAGAGAGTTCAAAACTTTACTGTCTCACCACTTTCTTCTTTGAAATCCACCAAGGGCAGATTTGCAGAAGACCCTAAACCACCTCTTGTCCCAGGGAGTTGTACCAGTACAACCCCAGCACAGGTTCAAGGGATTCTACCCGAACCTGCTCACAGTACCAAATCCCAGTTGAGGTATCCTTCATACCCTGTGTCAGGGAATGGGAAGATCGCCGCTGCGATCGAATCTGCACATGCGTAGAATCCTGACAAAACGTACAGGCAGGCAGGCACTAGGACCCAGGCGTGCCTGTCACAAATGACGGGCTAGGCAAGCACTAGGACCCAGGAGTGCCTGTCAGGAGTCGGGTGGACTATTTAAACCCGGCTCTTGCAATGCTCAAGTGCTGTATGGTCTTATCTGTGTTCCTGAGTTCCTGTGAGTAGATTGTTTGTTGCCGAACCTGCCTGACCCTGATTTGCTGTCCGTCTCCTGCTCTGATCCCTGGCTTTGTCTGACCATTCTCCTGCTTAACCCTGTACGTTCTGACCTCCTGCTAACGAACCCGGCTTGTGACCTGTTTATCCCTCTGCCTGCTGATTTTGTACTACGCCGCCACCACTGTTACCGACCCGGCTTGCCTGACGCTGCTCCTGTTACCTCCTCACATCAGACTCTCACCTGCTATACACCTCCAACGGTGCTTCTACCACAGCTGGGTGAACCCAGGGGCCGCGACCTGGTCTCGGCCTGCTCCAAGTCCATCCCCACCATCAGGGGCCCTGGTGAACAAGCAGGTCGGAGCTTAGATTCCGCGCCTTGGGGGAATCCAGTCTGTGGAGTGCTAGAGGCTACCTCAGTGGGGTCCCTGACAGAACCATACGGCCCATGTCAGAGTCTGGAGGAGGACCTTCACCCTGGGAAGAGATGTGCCAACATCTGGCGGCACTCACACAGGCAGTGAAGACCCTGGAAGAGGGATACAAGCACCTGGAGGGACAGGTCCAGAGCCTGGCCGCACCAACACCCACAACTCCAGGCCAAGTGGGTGCGCCTCTGACCATGGGTGCAGCGGGGTCTGCAGTTGGAGCAGCATTTACCATCCCCCCGCCAGAGCCAAGAGTGCCGACCCCTGAGCGGTTCAGTGGGGACCGAGGGAAGTTCAGGGCCTTCCAAAATTCCTGCCAGCTGTACTTTGACCTGCAACCCCGGACCTTCTCTTCTGAATCGGTGAAGGTAGGATTTGTCATATCCTTGCTGCAGGGGGAGCCCCAGGGATGGGCTCATCGCCTGATGGAGGCCCACCACCCACATTTAAATACTGTCACCACATTCTTTAAGGCGATGGCACAACTGTACGATGACCCGCATCGAGCCGCCTCGGCCGAAGCAGCTCTCTATTCATTACAACAGGGACGCCGGGCAGCGGAGGACTATGCCGCTGAGTTCAGGCAATGGAGTGGAGACACACAGTGGAATGATGCAGCTTTACGCCACCAGTTCCGGTTGGGACTGTCAGAACCATTGAAGGACGAGTTAGCGAGAACAGAAATTCCAGACTCCTTGGAAGGTTTAATCGATCGGGCCATACAGATCGATCGCCGACTGCGGGAAAGGAGACAGGAGAGGTCCAGCCAGGGGCAGAGAACTTCATGGATGATGCCCAGAGTACCAGTCATGCCAAGGGTCAGTGTCGGCAGTCGGAGCTCCGAACCCTCCGAGGGGGCCGAGCCTATGCAACTCGGCCTGATGCGGCCTACTCTTTCTACTGAGGAACGACAGAGGCGTCGAGCCAATAACCTGTGTCTTTACTGCGGAGCAGCGGGTCATATGGTGCGTTCCTGTCCGAAGAAAGACTGTAAGTTCTCTTCTATTCCTTTTAATATATCTGCTGTATGTGAAGGCAACCCCACTCACTTGGCTGTACCTGTGTCCTTTCAGCTTCCCGGAGGAAGCACACAGGTGATGGCTATCATTGATTCTGGGGCCTGTAGTTGCTTTGTCGATCTCGGTTTCGCTACCCAGCACCAAATACCGTTGCTCGCCAAAGAACACAGGGTGAATATTTTTCTGGCGGATGGGTCTCGGATAAAATCGGGGACGGTAGACCGGGAAACCCCTCCTATACATACCACAGTGGCGGGTTATCACCAGGAGTTTCTCCGCTTGGACGCCATCGCGTCCCCCCTATTTTCAGTTATTCTGGGGCTCCCTTGGCTACGAGCTCACGACCCCCAAATTGACTGGAAGACCGGGTCAATCCAGTTCCACTCACGATACTGTCAGGAACATTGCCTACCTAGGGCATCACTAGATACCCCGGCCTTATTAACTGTAAGCTCCGAGGCCAAGTTAACTCAGATGGTACCTGCAGCTTACCACAAATTCCTAGACGTGTTTAGTCCACGAGGGGCAGAGGTTCTTCCCCCACATCGGGCCTATGATTGCCCCATCGATCTGCTCCCGGGCTCTGAGATTCCTTTTGGCCGCATTTTTCCCTTATCTGAGCGGGAACTAGGGGCTTTAAGAGAATATATTGATGAGAGCCTCCGGAAGGGATTTATCCGCCCTTCCACATCCCCGGCCGGGGCAGGGATTTTCTTTGTTGAAAAGAAGGACGGATCCCTAAGACCGTGTGTTGATTACAGAGACCTCAATAAGATTACTGTCAAGAACCGCTACCCCCTTCCTTTGGTCCCAGAATTATTTCAGAGATTAAGGACGGCATCCATCTTCTCCAAGTTGGACCTCAGGGGTGCCTATAACTTGGTTCGGATACGTGAGGGAGACGAGTGGAAAACAGCGTTTCGCACTCGGTTCGGACATTTTGAATGTCTTGTCATGCCTTTTGGGCTATGTAATGCACCGGCCACCTTCCAGCACTTTGTCAATGACATTTTCAGGGACTTTCTGGATATCTTTGTCATTGTCTATTTGGACGATATCCTGATATTTTCCTCTTCCCTGGAAGCACATCGGGGACATGTTAAGAGTGTGCTGGAACGTCTCCGTCAGCATGGCCTTTATGCGAAAGCCGAGAAATGCTGCTTTGAACAGGAAAGCATTTCATTTCTTGGTTTAATAATCTCCACTACGGGGATCGCTATGGACCCACAAAAAATCTCAGCTATCCTGGAATGGCCTGCCCCCACGGATAAGAAGGGAGTTCAGAGTTTTATTGGATTCGCCAATTTTTATAGAAAGTTCATAAAGAACTTCTCAGGCCTGGTAGCGCCCATTACCCAGCTCACCAAGGTAGGAGTTCGTTTCCAATGGACTCCAGCTGCAAAGGTAGCTTTTGACGCATTGAAAAAACTATTTACAACGGCTCCCATTCTGAGCCACCCTGACGCATCCCTACCCTACATACTAGAGGTAGACGCATCAGAAGTGGCTGTTGGAGCAGTATTGTCACAGAGGGTAGGGGCCAAGGAGCTAATGCATCCAGTGGCTTTTTTCTCCAGGAAGCTATCCCCTTCTGAAAGGAACTACGATATTGGGGATAGGGAGTTACTAGCCATTAAGACAGCTCTGGAGGAATGGCGTTATCTGCTAGAGGGGGCCCTACACCCCATTCTGGTCTATACTGACCACAAAAACCTGGAGTATTTAAAAACAGCCAAACGCCTCTGTCCACGCCAGGCCAGATGGGCACTGTTTTTCGCGAGATTTAGTCTTCACATAACGTATCGTCCTGGGTCAAAGAACACTAAGCCTGATGCCCTTTCTCGGATGTTCGAGGATCCTAGGGAGACGCCCCAGCCAGACACCATCCTGCCGGCAGGTAGCTTTCTATTGCTACAGTCAGAACTACTGTCTAAATTGCAGGCGGCCTCCAACCGGGTTCCTGACCTGCCTGGGGTCTCCCTGCTGAACAAGGAGGGTCTCTTTTGGAGAGGGGAACAGGTCGTGGTACCCAAGGAGGTCCAATCCCTGGTGTTGGGGTTTTGTCATGACCATCCCCTAGCAGGACACTTCGGGATACATAAGACGTTAGAGCTGACACGACGCACATTTTGGTGGCCAAACATGGCCAAGGACTGTGAAGCATATGTGAAATCTTGCCCCGTCTGTAACCGAAACAAACCCACCAGAGACAAGGCCTGGGGCCTATTGAAACCACTGCCAATACCTGACCGACCTTGGAGTATGATCTCGTTAGATTTTATTGTTGACTTGCCACCCTCACGAGACCACACTGTGATCTTTGTGGTTGTGGACCGCCTGTTGTAAATGGCCCATTTTCTGCCACTAGCCAAGACACCATCAGCTTCCGAAACAGCCCAAGTATTTATCAAAGAGATTGTGAGGCTGCACGGAGTGCCAAAAGAGATTGTCTCGGACCGTGGAGTACAGTTTACTTCCAGATTCTGGAAAGCATTATGTGAGGGGCTGGCGATTAAGTTATCTTTCTCGTCAGCATATCACCCCCAGACAAACGGGCAGACAGAACGAACTAATCAAACGCTTGAGCAATACCTGAGATGCTATACATCTTTCCTGCAGGATGACTGGCTGACACTTCTACCAATGGCAGAATTTGCATATAACAATGCGAATCATTCTGCCACCAACCAATCCCCGTTTTTCGCTAATTATGGGTTTCACCCTACCTTCCTGCCAGACCTGGTTCCTGAGAACTCAGTCCCAGCGGCCCAGGACACCTTAGAATTCTTCACTGCCAATAACAAGCTACTACAAGAGACAATGGCTAAGGCCCAAGAGGACAGTAAAAGGTTCTGTGACAGGAGGAGAAAGGGAGAATTGGCTATACATCCTGGGGATCGGGTTTGGTTATCAACGGTCAACCTGAAACTGACTTGCCCGTCCAGAAAATTGGCACCCAAGTTTGTGGGGCCCTTCCAGGTAGAACGTAAGGTTAACGAAGTAGCGTTTAAATTGACTCTCCCTGAATCCCTCAAGATACACCCAGTCTTCCATGTATCGTTGTTGAAGCCTGTGGTTGCAGACCCCTTTTTAGACCGCAGGTCTAGACCTCCAGAAGCCATAGACATCAATGGGGAGGAGGAATTTGAGGTGGAAGCAATTTTGGATTGTAGGAGGAGGGGTGGTCAGGTACAATATTTAATTAAGTGGAAAGGCTATGGGCCGGAGGAAAACTCGTGGGAACCTGCCCAGAACGTCCATGCCCCCAGATTGATGCGGGAATTCCTACGTAACCAGCCTCAAAGGAGGAATCGGGTGGGCATCCGGAGGCTGCCCGTAAGGGGGGGCAATGTCAGGGAATGGGAAGATCGCCGCTGCGATCGAATCTGCACATGCGTAGAATCCTGACAAAACGTACAGGCAGGCAGGCACTAGGACGCAGGCGTGCCTGTCACAAATGACGGGCTAGGCAAGCACTAGGACCCAGGAGTGCCTGTCAGGAGTCGGGTGGACTATTTAAACCCGGCTCTTGCAATGCTCAAGTGCAGTATGGTCTTATCTGTGTTCCTGAGTTCCTGTGAGTAGATTGTTTGTTGCCGAACCTGCCTGACCCTGATTTGCTGTCCGTCTCCTGCTCTGATCCCTGGCTTTGTCTGACCATTCTCCTGCTTAACCCTGTACGTTCTGACCTCCTGCTAACGAACCCGGCTTGTGACCTGTTTATCCCTCTGCCTGCTGATTTTGTACTACGCCGCCACCACTGTTACCGACCCGGCTTGCCTGACGCTGCTCCTGTTACCTCCTCACATCAGACTCTCACCTGCTATACACCTCCAACGGTGCTTCTACCACAGCTGGGTGAACCCAGGGGCCGCGACCTGGTCTCGGCCTGCTCCAAGTCCATCCCCACCATCAGGGGCCCTGGTGAACAAGCAGGTCGGAGCTTAGATTCCGCGCCTTGGGGGAATCCAGTCTGTGGAGTGCTAGAGGCTACCGCAGTGGGGTCCCTGACACCCTGAACTTAAAATTCCTCAACAAATTCTTTTACATTCCAAAAGCTGGTAGAGACATACCCAAAAAGACTTGCAGCTGTAATTGCAGCAAAAGGTGGTTCTACAAAGTATAGCGGGGCTGAATACAAATGCACATCACACTTTTCAGATATGTATTTGTAAAATGTTTTGAAAACCGGTTATCATTTTCCTTCCACTTCACAATTATGTGCCACTTTGTGCTGGTCTATCACATAAAATCCCAATAATAAAATACATTGACGTTTTTGGTTGTAACATGACAAAATGTGGAAAATTTCAAGGGGAATGAATACGTTTTCAAGGCACTGTATAAGGGATGTCCCTGCAGCCTTTTTGTTTTAATTTACCAGTGTGACGGGAGTGAATTTTGGGGGTGGGGGGACTCCTGTATCAGCTCCCCAGATTTCTCTTATGTGTAACCCACCCTGTGCCTGTTAGGGGTACAGGGTGGTCTATCCTGATATTGTGTAGACATGTATAGGTGGGGTGTGGGGGTTGTCCATTGTTCACTGCCAAGTGCTGCATCCCATTGTTCTATTGTGTCTTGCTTGCCAGCAAACTATTATGGGATGTATGTGTTCCTTCCAGGTGGTGTATCCCTTTGTTCTATTGTGTGTCTTGGTTTGGTGGGGGGTGTTTCCTGCAGTACTTTCCCCTGATGGGTCGGCCTGCTGATGTGTTTCCTTTTCCTGGTTGTATTTCCCCGCCCTGTGTATATATCTTGTGTTTGTGTTAAAATAAAGCAGTTTTATTTCCTGTCTTAAGAAGCCTGGTGCTGTCTATTTCCTGCATGATCAGCGGTGGGGTCCGTGGATAATGTTTGGATAGGGAAGCGGGAGTCTAACGGAAATACCCTAGCGCAGTCGGGGTCCAGTTCCGTTACAACCAGTGTCCAATCGCCTGAAGATAGCTGCATGTAAACCATAGTTAGACTAAAGATCCTGTGTCCCATACTGTCGTGGTCTGTAAGAAACAGATTTAATTGGTAAGTCAAAAATACATTTTGCAGGGAGCTCACATTACCTGATTGTGTCCCTCCCCTTTAGTGTATTCACTGTACCTCAGGTTTTCACAGAGGTGCTACTCCTGTACTTGCTCTGCTTCACTCTTGGGGCCCTCCCATAGTGGGATGCCTGGGCAACCTCCTACTGAGATGCTTCAGTCCAGTCTGTCCAACAAACTGTTCAAATTCTGCAAAGGTATGGGTAGATCTTGAATTCCCTGAAGTCAGCCCCGGAAAAGACTCATCACTTGAGGTTTCTAGGATACTTCTCTCTCCAGGGTCTTCCTTCCACAGAAGGAAACTCTCCACGCCTATGTTCAAATGTTACATTCCTGAAGCTGACTTGCTCTCTTCTTTTTAATGAGGGTTTTAGGTTTTATGGTAGTCTCTTTCAACTCAACTGCATGTGCTTGATTCCATTCCAAACCATTGCAACCTAACATTCTTGGTATGTGGGACCATCGCATACACCTGTTGGCCAAAACCAGGCTTGTTGTGGCCTGGTGGCTCTAGCTAATCTAGAGGGTTTTCATGACAGAAGCCAGCCTGTGGGGCTGGGGATTAGTCTTGGAGACCCTCCCTGTACATAAAAGTTGGTTACGGGAGGAAGTTCATTTCCCCTCAACATGCTCAAACTCAGCAATTATGTTATCCCTGGACCTCTCAACTGCAAAGTCATCCAACCAGGGTGAAGCTGGACAATGACATGGGTTACATCAACCTCCAAGGAGTAGACTTCTGACCATGTGAAGTTAGGATGTATTCTGGCTACCTGCAATTTCAACTCCGTTAACAGTGCATCTTTACTCAAACTTTTTTTTTTTTTCATTTTAGCTTAAATTGGGAAAGGTTACAACTCATGTAAGTTTTTTACTAGTATCTGGTGTTCAATTAGAGAGATTTTTCTTCAGTTTCCATGTTGGGGACAGCCTTTTACCAGACCGAAGGTGAGGGAAATTCTGCAACAGGGACACAGAATAAAAATTAAAAGCCCCAAACGTCCAGGAACATGGGGTGGCTTCATGGCTGAAGAAGAGGCAGTGTATTAAAGGTGAATTACTGTGGACTGAGACCGCAGCCTTGGGAGACCCTGAGATACCCTAGATGTCTAATATACAGAGACCCCTTACTAATTCATCTGATCGCACTTGGAGTTGGGCTCAAAGGCAACGGCTGGGACTGAGTGCGCTCTGGGATGGAGAGATCCTGATCTGCCGGCACGAAAGGTGGTAGTGAGTTGCCGTAACGGCGGGACGTTTTTTATTGTGATACATCTGATGTTATTGTTGCAGTTCTAAATGCACTCCTGAGTACTAGGGGGGATGGGGGACTATATTCGTTGGGGTTCTCAATGGTCTTCAGATGTGGTGGAACTGGTTAGATCACTACTGCTCCCAAAGTAACAAATAGAAGAGATCAAAGTCATCAGAGGAAAAAAGTATTTCCTGGGGTTGGATAATACAGCAGTTGTGCATTAATGTTTAAAGAGATGAAGAGCAGATCAGCCAAAGGGGGGGGGGAGTAAAAACCCCTCAAGCAAGTGCGAGTATAGCACACTAAGGAAATATCTACCTCTGCAGGAGAAAAACCCGAATTTACCCCTGATAAACAGGAGAGAACTAGAAAATGGGTGGGAGGTAACTCAAGGATGTCACTAGGGACACAAGAAGTGAACCAGACCAATGATCCGATAAATGCGGATAGTATAACAGACCAAAGTGTTTTGGAACAACATGGAGCTACGTTACAAGTACCTACAAAAGCTGATATGGTGGAAATGTTCGCAAAATTGGAGATGTCTATGAAAAATTAAATGGTGGCAATACGCAACGATCTGGGTCGAATGCTTACATGAGTGGAAGAAGTAGAGGGAAAAATGGAGACACAGGTGCTTTTAACCATTAAACTAGAGACGCAGGTCTAAGAGATGCAAAGAGAACAGAGAAAGCTTACAGTCAAATTAGAAGATCAAGAGAACAGAGACAGAAGAAACAATTTAAGGATTCACGGTTTACCAGAAGAGTCCCAAGGGGAAGATTTGCGGAGCAAAGTAAAGAAAGTGCTTAATCCGTTGATGAGTAGATCTATAACAGAGCATTTAAAAATGGAGAGAGTACATAGGATAAGGCGACCGCAAGGAGTGTCAACAGGCTTGCCCAGAGATGTAATTGTTCGATTTCATCACTACAAGGATAGAGAACAAATTTGGAAAAAGCTCTGAGAGATCACTGAAATAAAATATGGAGAGATAAAGCTGCAAATATTTGTGGACATTGCATCTGAGATGTTAGCTAGGAGAAGATCCCTGAAACCATTGCTGGAACAGAGGAGGGAGAAAAATATCCAATATAACTGAGGTTTCCCGGCCTGTCTGATTGGGTGGAAAGACGTGAAATCGTCAAGACTGAGATTCCCAGAAGAATTAATTGACTTTTGTGGAAAATTAGATTTACAGGAAATGGACACTGTGGTGTGGTCAGGGGGGTCTACTGAGTGCTCAGGACCGGGAAAAGAAAAGTGTCAGACGGTAAATAAAAGGAGAAGGTAAACCGGTGTTTGGGGGGGATGAAGGGGGTGACCCTCCCATTTTGTTTTTTTCTTTCCCCCTCCGCCCCCTACTCTCTTTTCCCACACTGGGGTTGTAGTTGAGAAATTAGGAGGGCTAGATGGGCAGTAGGAATCAGGCATGATGAGAAGGTAATGGTGGGTTGTCTGAAGGCTGAACGTGCTGCTAAATTCTAGATACCCTATGTTGTGAGATGGGGAGTGGAGTGGGCGTGCGTGTTTAGAGCCCCACTCCAATATAAGAATCACCAGTGGGAAGGTCCCCCAACAGATTCAAGGGCTAAACTTAGGCCCAAGGGTGCAAGGGAGGGGGATGGGGGGGTTCTTTGAGGGGGGCGGGGACTATACGTTCTACTCTCCCGCCCATGGGACGTACTCAAGACTAGATTATATTTTGATGCAACATAGACTATTGGAGTCATTTTGTTAAGGTCAACCTAAAAGTCACAACAATATCGGATCACACATCGGTTACAACAAAATTTATTATGGGGTAGGGAGCAGGATAAGATAAATATGTGGAAGTTAAATGAGACATTCCTTCAGGATCAGGACATGCAAGAAAGAATAAAAAATAAATATAAATAAATAGAGCAGTACTTTTAAAGAAATGAGACTGAAGGAGTGTCAGTGGCCATGGTCTGGGAAGCCCATAAGGCATATATCAGGGGAATATTGATAGCGATTGGGGTAAAAAAAAAAAAGGAACGACAAAAGAAAATCAATATGCTATTTAGGGAATTTTATGGATTGAAACAGTCTCATAAAAAGAGAATAGCAGTAGACATACAGCAGCAGACAAATAAAAGAGAGGAATTAGACAATTTAATGAAGGAAGAAATGAGAAAAACTTTAAATATGTGACGAGAGAGGTATCAGTGGGGGAATAAACCGAGTAAATACCTAATAAGAGTACAAAGAAAGAAGTCTAGGAATATCAAGAAAATTAAGGACGACAATGGAGATCTGGCGTATTTGACCACTGATATTGCTAAGGTATTCAAAAAATACTATAGTAAACTATATGACATAAATCGGAAACAGCTAAAAGGGGGGGAAGAGGAAAGAACAAAGTAGAAACAAAGGTATTTAAAGGAGGCAAATTTACCAATCTTAGGAGAAGACTGATTAAAACATTTAGAAAATCAGATAATGCAGAAGGAAATCCAAAGGGCATTGAAGAAAATAGATGCTGGGAAAGGCCTGGGGCCGGATGGGTATACAGTGAGATATTACAAAAAAATTTCAAGAACAACTAGTCCCCAAACTGAGGGTATATATGAAAGCATTAGGAGAAGGGACGGAGATGAGGGAGGAGTCATTGCAAGCATATATTACGCTCATATTAACCACTTGCCTACTGGGCACTTTTACCCCCTTCCTGCCCAGGCCAATTTTCAGCTTTCAGCGCTCTCACACTTTGAATGACAATTGCGCGGTCATGCAACATTGTACAAAACTGATAATTTTTATCATTTTTTTGAGACAGAGCTTTCTTTTGGTGGTATTTAATCACCTCTGGGTTTTTTATTGATTGCTAAACAAACCAAAAACAGCTGAAAATTTTGAAAAAATAAATTTTTCTCTTTGTTTCTGTTATAAAATTTTGTAAATAAGTGATTTTTCTCCTTCACTGATGTGCGCTAATGAGGCTGCGCTGATGGGCATTGACAGGCATCACTCATGGGCACTGAAAGGCAGCACTCACATATGGCACTGTTAGGCGGCACTGACGGGCACTGTTAGGTGGCACTGATAGGCGGCATTGACGGGCACTGATAGGTGGCACTGATTGGCGGCACTGATAGGTGGCACTGACTGGCACTGATAGGTGCAAATGAAAGGCAGCTCAGCTGGGCACTGATATGTGGCATTGATGTGCACTGGTAGGCACTGATATGTGGCATTGATGTGGCACTGATAGGTACTGGCAGGTGGCATTGATGGGCACTGACAGGTGGCATTGGTGGACACGGACAGTGCCCTGATGATCAGTATACATGCCCATCTGAGTAATGCCGATTACCGGCTCTCCTCTCCTCACGAGCTGTTAGCGTGACAGCTCGTGAGGAGAGGAATGCCGATAAACGGCATTTCCTTATTTACATGCGATCAGCTGTGATTGGACACAGCTGATCACATAACAGAGCCGATGTCATTGGCTCTTTCCGCTGATCAGTGATCCGCTGTGTCCCAGGGGCGCGCAAGCGCGATTACAGTGGGAGGACGTCATATGACATCCTCCCAGAACGAGAGAACCACCTTGCATCTCTCATTTCTTTGTATGGCGGGCGGGAGGCGATTAAAAGAGGATAAAGATGGGACCCAATGTGCTAGTTATCGACCTATCTCACTGTTAAATACAGATATTAAACTGTTTGCAAAGGTACTAGCAACTAGATTGAAAGATCTAATGCCAGAGTGGATTAATTTGGACCAGGTGGGATTTGGCCCCGAGATGGAGGGAAGAGACAATGGGTTAACCTCCCTGGAGGTATTCTCAAGTGTAGCTCGGGGTAAAGTTTCAGTACCACAAGCGGTAACCCCGAGCTACACTCGGGCTTACCATGCGGCGCTGCTCCACGATCCCTCGATCATTTACCTTATCCTGCGCTCCCGTGATGTCCCTCCTGCACTGTCCCCGGCAATGTAATCCAGCGGATGCCGGCATCCGTCTTCTGGGTTCCGTCCCCTGCGAGCATTGGGATGTACGGGGGACAGAACGGCGGGAAATTTGAAAATGACAAAAAGTGACATTCACTAAAATCACATAGTAAAACATTACTGTATCAAAGCATTTCACATACATTTTGTCCCTAGTGCTTTGTGCCCTGCCTGCATTTTTACTGTTCTTTTAACCGCCCTGGAGGTATTCCTGAGTGTAGCTCGGGGTAAAGTTTCAGCACCAAAAGCAGTAACCCCGAGCTACACTCGGGACTACGCTGCTGCGTTGCTCCGGGATCCCTTCTGCACTTACCTTGTCCTGCGCTCCCACGATGTCCCCCCTGCAGTGTCCCTGGCAATGTCCTCCGGCCGATGCCGGCATCTGTCTTCTGGGTTCCGTTCCCTGGATGTACGGGGGACGGAACTGGCGGGAAATTTAAAAATTTAAATTTTAAAAGTGACATTCACTAAATTCACTAATTCACTATTCATACCATATTAACATTGTACTACTTTGGGGAAGTGATCAGTATTTTTTTTTTTTTTTTTACACAATTTGCTTATAGCAAAGAATTACTTTGCTATAAGCAAGCATTTACCTGAATGACATCGATTCATTCGTTTTTTTTTTTTTGTGCTTAGCTGTGATTTGGCCACAGCTAATCACATGACATTTGTATGTGATTAGCTGTGACCATTCACAGCTAGGCAGTAGTATACAATGGATGGCATGAATGAACCCATCCATTGTATACAACTGTCATGTGACCTGCTGTGATTGGTCACAGCAGGTCACATGGTACCGGCAACGGGGGCCGGTACTCAGATCTGTCGTCCGAGGTACATGGCCGGTGACAGATCGCGCCGCTGCACGGCTCTGCAACCGCGCGAACTGCGCATGTGCGGGAGGACACCAAATGGCGTACACCCCGGAAAGCTAGAGCATTTTTGCGGCCGCCAAACGGCTATAGGCCGGGGGCTGCTAATGGGTAACTATCAGCAACAATGCTGATAGCCATGTCCACTGCAGCATTTTTATCCCACTGTAGTGCAAGCAGGCACAGAGTAGTAGGAGCAGTGCAACATTGTTACATTAGGTATTCTTAATTGGCAGGCGCAACAGATGCTTGTGGGACTTTGCAGGGAAAATAGGTCTAGGTTCACACCTGTGCAGGTGATTGCCGCTACTGGACTCACACCTGTTCCTGCAGCTGCAACCACCCGCGCAGTGAACCGCAGGAGATGCAGGCAGATGTCATTACTCCTAATGGCACTCCGTCCGTACTAGAAATCACACCCTCACTGTACTTGCGATTTCTGTGCGGGCTGCTATTCCAAAAATGGTTCAGGGACCTTTTTCCTGCGTTACAGTAGGCAGCCCATTCAAATATTTGGGCCGCGGCTTGCAGTGCTGCATATATGTGAACCTAGGCTTAGAGAAGACTATAAGTGAAAATACACATATAAATAAGTGCTGCAGCACATATTTGTTAATGGGAGGCCAAAGATCTAAGAATATGTAAATACTCTCATGTCCATAGTCTGTGCTATTTTTGTTTTTCTTCAGCCTTTTATGTATTTTATTTTTTCATGCATATATTGTGTATTTGGAAGCATACAGGCAGAAAGTTACATTTATATATTATATATAACTGTCTTTGTCCTTGTAGGCATGTCGCATTCCAAACAGGCAGTTTTTATCTTTGCGTGCTGGACAAATGGGATGTTCCTTTCTGTGTTTCTCCAATGATGGGAGAATATTGGCTGCAGCATGTGCAAACAGAGATGGTTATCCTATATGCTGTAAGTTTTTTTTTTTGTTTGTTTGGTTTTTTTTTTTCCTTTTTTATTTTAAGTCATATTTAAAAAAACAAAACAATATAGTATAGCACTTTATAGGTATGACGGTTTTAATGTACCTTTTAAAGGAAATACCTTCTGTATAATTTTATAATGCTTAGTACATTACATTAATGTGTATGTATACCCAAAATCTATTTTTATCATATTTGGGGTCATGCCTTTCTGTATAAAGTTTACTTCAGCAAAAAAAAATTCTTACCTGGAGATCATGCCAGTAACAGCACTTACTTTTGCAGGCTGAAAACGCTGAGCCAGTGGCGCACAAATTGGATCAGCATTGATGTTGTGTGCACTGTCTGTTTATACTGTTCTGTCAGATAGGCAGCCCAATGGTCCACTGACTGATAATACTGAAAATACATTGACTCTAAAATTAAGCTGTTGATAAAAAGGAAGGCTCAATACACTTTTAAACAAGACTTTTAAAATGGAGAGTGGCTTCCTTTTCATTTGAAACCTTTTTTTTTTTTTTTAAATTCTTTTTATGTACACAAAAACGACCAAAAATAATGAAAAAAAATTACTTTCTGTTATAAAAATGTCCAATAAAAAAAAAAAGTCACATTTCTTTATAGATTTAGGCTAAAATTTATTCTTCTACATGTCTTTGGTAAAAAAAAAAAAAATCTATTCAGTCGTATCCGACCCTTGGCGATTGCATGGACCGTCACTCGTAAGCAACCTTTTCCATGAATTCTCTTAGCAATTATTTTTACAGGGTAGGTTGCCAGGTCTTTCCCCAACCCCTACCATGCAGGAGATCCCGCATGGCTGGCCAAGGATGAAACTAGGGCAAATTAACCTACCAGCATGTCTTTGGAGAACGCGAACACAGGGAGAACATGCAAACTCCATGCAGGAGGCGCCATGGTCGGGAATCGAACCCATGACCCAATTACTGCAAGGCAGAAGTGCTAACCACTAAGCCGCCCATATAGCATCTACAAACTATGATATTATAAACTGGAATTCATACAGCTAAAGAGGCTATATTGGTTATGGCAGTGATCAGCGACTTATAGTGGGACTGTGATAGTGTGGCAGGCAATCTTGCACTAACAGACATTGGCTGGGAGGGACACTAACTGACCCTGAATTTGCCAGTGACACTAATACAGTGATCAGATATAATACTGTACACTGTACTAATGACACTGGCTGGGAAGGGGTTAACATCTATGGGCAATCAAGGGGTTAACTGTGTGCCTAACAAGTGTAGTGTGTGTAATGTGTGCTGCATACAGATCTGGCTGTTTTTTCTCCCTGCTTTTCATGGAGAAGAAACATTTTAAGGGACATTCACAATGCATCCACCTTGTCTAGAAACTGATAGGTTGCAATGTATTCTTTTTTTGGGGTGGGGGGAGTAGATTTGCTGTAAACAAACTTTTGAGCTTGTTTTATTTTCTCAAATTTCCACAAATTAGCCGAATTTTATTCATAGGTATGATAAAGTACGATTTAACAGGACATCATAGTGCTTCATATTGCAGCAATATATTGTACCATTTTGGTATTTACTGCCTTAGTCCTCATGCACTCTGGACGTTTTTACAGCTGCTGTTTTTGGCTTTTGATGTTTTTTTTCTACAGCTAGTAAACTCCACAGCATGTTATCCTATGTGTCCATGCACACATAGACTGTAATCAATGTTTTTTGGCAGTGATGTTTTTTTGGCTGGAAAAAACCCCAAGACTAGTGAGTTTCTAGAGGAGTTTTTTAGCTGTAAAAACGCTCTAACGCTGAAAAACACGGTAAAACGTGGTAACCCACCGCAGACCTTCATTTTTTGGACTTTTTTTACCAAAAAATATTTTTTTCTCTTGGTAAAAAATGCGAAAAAATACAAAAAACACAAACGTGGAAAAACACGGCTAAACGCTAATGCAAAAACAATAAAAAAAGCTGAAAAACTCACGTTTTTAACATGACTTTACACAGCTAACGTTACCAGCATTATCAAAACACCCAGTGTGCATGGAAGCCTTAAAGGCAAGGATAGGTTACTTTTGTGCATTGATTAAGGAGATTTTACTCTATCCAGCTGGAAACACTATGATTGTCTCTATTGCTGGGCAAAATGCCCAACTGTATATTTTTACTATACATAATAAAGGACGCATAGAACCATAACAATAAAGCAGGTGTGTTCAAATTGGAAAATCCCTTTTTGTATAGGTGTGTGGCATAATAGTTCATTTTATGTACATCTAGACTGGCAGACGAATGATGGCAACTATAACATAATAAACAATACCTGCTTTGTGAAATGTTGTAGTGATCTGTCTTTTGATAGCTTGCACGGTGTTGATATATACAGATGTAGACTGTTAAAATTCAAAAATGCTAATTTAAGCCAGCCCAATTCCTTTGGTAAATTCCTGTGTACAGCTGTTTAGCTCATCAGCTCTCTAAGGATTTTATGTAATGCAATTACTCATTAATCTTCTTTCTCTAAGACATGGCCAGTGTACCTGGATTTTGTCTTCTTAGCTATTAACACTTGCTTACCACCGCTGGTTGCATTTTAGCGAAATTGTCAGGAATGGACTTGCCAGTAATGGTGGGACTCACCTGCCTTGTGGGCTGCAGTACCAGGGCTGGCCAGTGGGTGCTCTCAGCAATCAGAGACTCAACCCTGCAGTCAGCCAAACACCTGAAACTGATTACGGAGGTGTATTTAAGGGATGGCCAGACCTGCAGTCTGGGCCTTGGTGTGTGTTTTTCCATGGGACCCTGTATCTTGTAACCTGCGTTCCTGCCTCTGCCTGACTGGTTGCCGACCCTGCCTGATCCTGACCTCTGCTGACTTCTCCTGTTTTGATCCCTGGCTTGTGACCCTGACCATTCTCTATCGACCCGGCCTGCCTGATTACGTTGTGCTCTATATGTGTATGTACCTGTGTATCTGTATCAGTTTGGGTTTGTTTCACCTTGTTGTATGTATTTGTGTTAGCTTGGGGTTTGGTGCACTGCGTTTGTTTGTATTGTTAGTCTTTAATAAATTGTCTTATTTATACCATATCTGAAGCTTGCGTTTCCCTGTGTCAGTCCACACACTTCTGGTCATACCCGGAGCCCTGACAGAAATGCATAATCTGTTTATATATACAGTGAGGAACAGAATTATTTGAACACCCTGCGTTTTTGCAAGTTCTCCCACTTAGAAATCATGGAGGGGTCTGAAATTCACATTGTAGGCGCATTCCCACTCTGAGAGACCGAATTGAAAAAAAATTTTCAGGAAATCACATTGTATGATTTTTAAAGAATTTTTTTGTCTTGCACTGCTGAACATAAGTATTTGAACACCTAAGAAACAGCAAGAATTCTGGCTCTCAAAGACCTGTTACTGTGCCTTTAAAAGTCCACCTCTACTCCACTCATTAATCTAACTTAGTAGCACCTGACTGAGCTCTTTAAAGACACCTGTCCAGCCCACAGTCAGACGCCAACTACTACCATGGGCAAGACCAAAGAGCTGTCAAAAGTGGAAGAGGCTAAAGACGACTGTCAGTCTCCCTTGGACTGGGGCTCCATTCAAGATCTCACCTCGTGGGGTATCACTGATGATAAGAAAGGTGAGGAATCAGCCCAGAACTACAAGGGAGGAGCTGGTCAATGACATGAAGAGAGCTGGGACCACAGTTTCAAAGGTCACTGTCGGTAGAACACTACGCCTTCATGGTTTCAAATCATGCATTGCACGGAAGGTTCCACTGCTTAAGTCATCACATGTTCAGGCACGTCTGAACTTTGCCAATGACCATCTGGATGATCCAGAGGAGGCATGGGAAAAAGTCATGTGGTCAGATGAGACCAAAGTAGAACTTTTTGGTCTAAACTTCACTCGTCGTGTTTGGAGGAAAAGGATGAGTTGCATCCCAAGAACACCATCCCTACTGTGAAGCATGGGGGTGGTAACATCATGCTTTGGGGGTGCTTTTCTGCGAAGGGGACAGGACGACTGCACTGTATTAAGGAGAGGATGAATGGGGCCATTTATTGTGAGATTTTGAGCAACAACCTCCTTCCCTCAGTCAGAGCATTGAAGATGGGTCGTGGCTGGGTCTTCCAACATGACAACGACCCAAAGCACACAGCCAGGATAACCAAGGAGTGGCTCCGTAAGAAGCATATCAAGGTTCTGGAGTGGCCTAGCCAGTCTCCAGACCTAAATCCAATAGAACAAATTTGGAGGGAGCTGAAACTCCGTGTTGCTCAGCGACAGCCCTGAAACCTGACAGATCTAGAGGAGATCTGTGTGGAGGAGTGGGCCAAAATCCCTGTTGCAGTGTGTGCAAACCTGGTCAAGAACTACAGGAAACGTTTGACCTCTGTAATTGCAAACAGAGGATTCTGTACCAAATATTAACACTGATTTTCTCAGGTGTTCAAATACTTATGTTCAGCAGTGCAAGACAAATAAATTCTTTAAATATCATACAATGTGATTTCCTGAATTTTTTTTTTTTAACTTCTGTCTCTCAGAGTGGGAATGCACCTACAATGTGAATTTCAGACCGCTCCATGATTTCTAAGTGGGAGAACTTGCAAAATCGCAGGGTGTTCAAATACTTCTGTTCCTCACTGTATGTGTGTGTGTATGTATGTATGTATGTGTATATGTATATATATATATATATATATATATATATATATATAGTGATATTATGAAAGGCGAGCTGATTGATGGATGCTATGGACCTCTCATGCGCTCATATCTGGGAGACTAAGGTGGTGTCTAGTTGGGGTTTTTCAGGCCACTTTGGCAGAGTTGGTTCCAGACCAGATTTTGTGGTCCACTGATGACCACCAGCAGGTGGTATAAATCAAGCAGGACTGGAGCAAGAAGTTGCTTTTGGCCTGGGACTCAGAGAGCCATACCTGAGAGAGCTGTGGATGAAAGAGTTTACGTTGTGCAAGAAAGGAAAAGGTTTGCACACCGTTTTGTTTTGTTGGTGACAGGGAGAAGCCTTCACCTGTGAGGAATCTCCTCAGTTTAGTTAGTGCCTGGATGGCAAGGGTTTATTTTCTGTTCTGTTTTGTTTGTGATGCATGCAACCTTTTAAATAAAACTGGGTACAAGTCAGATTTTTAAGAGACCTGCGTTCTAGGCTGCTTTTTTCTCAGGGAAGATGATCCCCCCCCCCCCATCTGAGCTAAGCCCCACATATGGTGGATTTGGCGGGTGACTTCCTGAGCAAGTGGGAAGTTGGAGGAGGTGATAAGAGCCTTGCTGCTGGCCACCGCAACCCAGCAGGAAACCAATTGCCAGTTCGCAGAGGTCACTGCAGCACAACAGGAGGCGAATCTCCAGTTTGCAGAGGCCCAACAAGCAGCCCGAGAGCTCTTTAAGGAGGTGGCCCAACACCTGCTGGAATTAAGGAAGGAGTCCGCAGGTCCGCTGCCAGTGAAACAGAAAATGGTGTGGGCCAACTATTTCCTGCAAAAGATGCAGATGATGTGGAAGCCTACCTCACTTTACCTTTTGAAAGAATTGCTATTCAGGAAGGATGGCAAAAAGCGCAATGGTTGGGACTGCTTGCACCATTTTTGACAGGTGAACCCCAAAAGGCCTATTATGACCTGGAACCAGATGCTGCCCAGGATTATAAGAAGCTGAAGGCTGAGGTCCAGAGCCAGCTCTGAGGAAGAGGTTGTGTCCTCGAAACGCATTAGCCAGTTGGTCATCCAGGGTTCCATCGTATGGACTCAGATGTTGTTTGGATCATACACCTTGTTCAGTTTGACATGCCTGTGTTATTATGTCCATTGTGAGTATGATACCTATTTTTGTTTCTTTAATAAATTATTTTAAACGATAATGCACTAGGTCGGTGTGCCCTTTTTCTGTTTCTCTATTTGTATCCTGAAAAAAAGACGTGCTGAAGGGGTTACAATTTGCCAAAGAACACATTGACTGGCCTAAAGAGAAATGGCGCAACATTTTGTGGACTGATTAAAGTAAGATTGTTCTTTTTGGGTCTAGTGGCCGGAGACAGTTTGTCAGATGACCCCCAAACACTGATTTCAAGCCACAGTACACTGTGAAGACAGTGAAGCATGGTTGTGCAAGCATCATGATATGGGGATGTTTCTCATACTACGGTGTTGGGCCTATTTATGGCATGCCAGGGATCATGGATCAGTTTGAATACATCAGAATACTTGAAGAGGTCATGCTGCCTTATGCTGAAGAGGAAATGCCCTTGAAATGGGTGTTCCAACAAGACAACGACCCCAAACACACCAGTAAACGTGCAACATCTTGGTTCCAGATCAACAAGATTGACGTTATGGAGTGGCCAGCCCATTCCCTGGATCTTAATCCAATAGAAAACTTGTGGGGGTGACATCAAAAATGCAGTTTCTGAGGCAAAACCAAGAAATAGAAAAGAACTGTGGAATGTAGTCCAATCATCCTGGGCTGGAATACCTGTTCACAGGGGCCAGAAGTTGATTGACTCCATGCAACACAGATGTACAGCAGTTCTCAGAAACAGTGCTTATACAACTAAATATTAAGTGATTCAAAGGAAAGCAAAATCTTCAAACATTTTTCAGTTTATATAGTGAATGTTTGAGTTTGTAAAGAAGAATACAAACACTGCTATTTTTTTGAACAGTCTAATATTCACTTTTCTTCAATTTTTTTAGAGGAACAACACAAATTTGATATATTTTTCTTCATGTTTTGATTTGGAATAGAATGTATAGTGTTCCCAATGCATTTGTGTGTATGGAAATAAAAGCTATTAGGATTTTGAGCTTTATTCACTTTTTTCAACACACTGCTATTATTTTGAACACAACTGTATGTATATGTATGTATGTATATATTATATATATAATTACTCAGCATAAATGAGTTCACCCCAACAGTTTTGTCAGAAAACCTTTACTTTCCTTTCAGGATCAACATTTTCTATGGAACACTATACTCCAAAATACTCCCACAAATGTGGGCCATTGATTTCAAACAAGACTTTTGAATTTGCACACACAAAAAAAGTATTTTTCCTAACAAATTCATTCAAGACCATGTTGCAAAAATGAATACACCACAATGAAAGTCCCACACCCCTGTCACATCAAGCCCAACTTTGAAATCGTGCGACTTACAGTGAAATTGCACGATTTCAAAGTCGGGGGACATGCCGATTTCAGGTGCGATTTGCAAGACATCTGACACAGATGTCTATGCAAATCGCACCAGAAGTAGTGCATGTACTAAGTTTAGAAATCGGTGCTGCTCCGACCAAGTTGGAACCACACTGATATGACCTCTGTAATTGTGGACATTACGGACATTAGGGTGCGACTTGGCATATGATTTGCAAGTCGCATAGCATGCAAATTGCATGCCAAGTCACACCCACTGTGACCTGGGTGTCAGGAGCAAAGCTACATTTTAGACAGCAAAATCTCAATTAACAAGACTTCAACTACAGGTGAGTCGAATGATTCATTAAACAGTTGTCCAGCAGACAGTTCTTTCTAAAAGGGTGTTACTTAAAGAAAACCCCTTCCCATTTCCTTCTGTCAGCAACGGCACCACATGGAAGAGAAATGTCACACAGCCTGAGAAGGAATCATTTCTTTACACAACAAAGGTGAAGGGTATAAGATCAGCAAAGCTCTACTTATCAGCCAGTATACTGTAGCCAACATGACAATGATCCAAAACACACATCCAAAGCCATACTAAGCCACTGAATCACTTTCATTCTGTTCTTCAGAAATGCAACAGTGGCCTTAGATGTATGTTTTGGATCACTGTCATGTTGGAAATGTGCACAACAACCAAGGGCACGGAGTGACGGTAGCATCTTCTGTTTCAATATAGAGTAGTACATCTGTAATCTCATGATACCATCAGTGAAGTGTAGCTCCCCAGCACCAGCAGCACTCATGCAGCCCCACAGAAGGACACTGCCACCACCACGTTTCACTGTAGGCACCATGCATTTTTCTTTGTACTACTCAACTTTGCAATGCCATAAAGTTTTGAAGCCATCAGTTCTAAAAACATTTGTTGGTCTCATCACTCCAGAGTACAGAGTCCCAGTAGACTTCTTCTTATTTGGCATGGGCCCTGGCAAATTCTAGGTGGGCTTTTCTGTGCATGAGCTTTAGGAGAGGCTTCCTTCTGTGGACGACATCCATGCATGCCATTCCTCTGCAGTATACGCTGTATTTTGTCATGAAAAACAATCACCCCAGTTTGGCTTTCTACTTCTTTAGCTAACTGCAGTGAACTTGCATAGTGATTTTCTTCAACCTTTATCAGAAGATGTACCTGTCAAGGTTAACTTCTGTGGACAGCCTGGATGTCTCTGTGAGATGGTTGCTGTTCCATCTTTGTTAAATTTTTGTATCACTTTTGCTGCAGTATTCTGACTTTTAAGTAAAGCTTTGCTGATCTTGTAGCCTTCACCTTTCTTGTGGAAAGAAATTATTTTCTTTCTCAGGCCTTGTGACATTTCCCTTCCATGTGGTACCATTGTTGACAGCATGAAATGGTAAGGGGTTTTCTTTAAGTAACGCCCTTTTATAATTAACTGTCTGCTGGACCCCTGTTTAATGAATCATTCGACTCACCTGTAGTTGAATTCTTGTTAATTATGATTTTGTTGTCTAAATTTAGCTTTGCTCTTAAGACTTTCATTGGGGTGTATCTTTTTTGCAACATGGTCTTGAATGAATTCGTTAGGAAAAATACTTTTTTGAGTGTGCAAATTAACAATTCTTGTTTGCAATCAATGGCCTGCACTTGAGGGAGTATTTTATAGTATTGTGTCCCATAGAAAATGTTGATTCTGAAAGGAATGGTTTTCTGACAAATCTGTTGGGGTGTACTCATTTATGCTGAGTGCTGTATACGTACCCTGTGCAGTACACAAGAGTTTTATGTGTATCCGATAGACATACTGAACAATCAATTAAATAGAAACTATATTAAACCCCTAAAACAAAAATGTAACATAATGCAGTAAATGTGCCAGCTTTTTTTTAGTTTTTAGGCTTTTTTTCCTTTTTCACCTGGCCAGTAACACACTTCCTGTCTTAGGGTTTCTCCACTTTGGGTGGAGAAGCAAAGGACACATCTTTGGACAGTAGTACTGTTAATCTGTAGAGACGGTAGTGTTTGAGACACTAGCAGATTTGCTGGACTTGATTGACAAATTACAGCTGAACTCTAGCTAATAACTTTTAAGCAGTTAATGTAACAATTTTTATTTTCCTTTTGAAGTGAAAGTTTTACATGAATGAATACAAGTTGACAATTGTAAGCACTCCTCTCAGTGGTAAATGATTTGGCTCCACTCTCTAACTGACACTTTTGCTGAACGGCTTGATCTTTAAAAATAACAGACTTATTGGGTTGATCACCAGTTGAAAATAAAGGTTAAAAAAGAAAACTAATGCAGCCACTGCATCTAGAAATCCATTCACTGCAATGTAATACTTTTTTTTATTTTTCGTGTTTAATACCACTTTAATCTGATTTATACAGCATTTAATTCAGTGTACTGTTTTTAGTCTAATAAGCTACAGAGCATTGTCCGATATCATCATTCAATATTACCAGTTGAAACAACGTGTGCTGAATTCATGTGCCCCGACGTATGCTGTAGTTTATTGAGCTTTCTGGCCACGAGATGGCAGTATAATACCACCAGAATGTTTCCATACTGGAATTTTTACATGGTGTCTGTTCTCCTTTAGTGTTTAGGTATGTTTGCAATTTATACTGTAAATATGTTTAGGTTTGTTTGTTTGTTTATTAGCTAACTTTCCCAGTGTTGTGTTAACAGAAACTTCAGTAAATATGTCCCTTTAAAAATTTTTCAAACCCTAACAGTGAACTTTTCCTATTAACTCCCTTGATCTGTTAAATATACAATGGAAATATGTGTAAACGTACAGAGGCCCCGTGCACGTTATCGCATAACGGGAAAGAACGGGCCCGGTACATGATTTTGAATGCACATTTTTCACACGATTCTGCTTGTCGCATAGGGTCAGCCCATTCTCTGTGCGTTTGTCACCTGAAAAGATATTCTTGCTCTTTTTCAGATGACAAGCGATCCGGTTGTGCAGCAATTGCTGCAGAATCGCATTGTGTTTGGGGTGTCATCAAAGTATAATGGTACCCAAACATATAATGGTATTCCAAATCATGAAATGTGAATAAATCCTCAAGCTGCAACATAATTAATGCAAAGTGTGACATGGGAAAATACAATATAATGTTATATCTGTGAAGAATCTGTGGAACCTGGAATGTTTGATTGTTTGTTTCGGAATGTGAAGGATAGAAGCAAAATTGTGAAAATGCAATAAAGATTTATCTGATTAAAAAAATATTCAATTGAAAACATTTATACATTTATTTACAAAACAAATACAATAAACTTTGTTTTAAAAACTGAAATATCCTGTTGAGCTTGTTAGCAATTCTACTGTATTTCTTGTGCCACCTGTAATGAAGTATGCCCCATGATGTGCAACCTGCTGGATCATTTGGAAGTTTTCACTGCACGGCTACCCTGTCTTCATCCTTCTGCTGAACTTCCTGCTTCAGGTCTCCGGGCTCAGTTGAAGTAAGCAGATCCAAAAAGAACACAGCCCTCCTGCCCTCTCCTCCATTGAGAAAAGTGATTTTAATAATTAAACATCATTTAACATAATATGTGAATGGTCAGTCACAGGACCCCCCACCCATTCACAAATCATGTTACATGTAGTTTAATCCGTGAAGAAGAGGGCAGAAGGGGATGTGTCCCCATCATCTTTAGTGCAGCTGAGCTCGGAGACACAAAGCTGTTAGCCTCCACAGTGCCAGAAGTTCAGCAGCAGGTAGAGGACAGGCCAGCCCTGCAGTGAAGATTTGTATAGAATGCAGCAGTCCACACATCATGGGAGATAATTGTTTACTGATAAGTAATGAAACTTCAGGTGTAGTGACAAAACATGTATATTTAGCAAAACTTCAGCTTCAGTGTTTCAAGGTGGTTTAAAATTTGCAAAGAGTGTAATTTAAAATCTCAAATTAAAATGTGCCTGTACATATCATTCTTGCTGTTTTTTTTTTTTTTATAAGAATTCTGACTATATTTTCTTGACATTTTTATGTTTTTTAATGCTTTATATTTTTGTTTGTTTGTTTATTTACTTTTATCCCCATAGTATATGAAATCCCCACTGGGCACTATTTAAGGGAGCTTCATGGCCACCTCAATGTTGTCTATGATCTGTGTTGGTCCAGCAATGATCAGCATTTACTTTCTGCTTCATCTGATGCTACAGTCAGGTTTGTATGATAATGAACTTGCATGTGTATTATGGATTTCCCCTTTTCTTTTTTGGTTCCAAAAGAGAGAATTGCATGAGGGCTGTGTCTGATCTTTGGAGACCTTTTGAAAGGTCCGATTTCTAAAGACATATATTTCAAATAGTCTCACACAGCTGCTTATTTTGTCTCTTTTGTCTTCAATTTGATTTTTATAGTATCCACAGTCCCAGCTGCATTATCCTATGCTGAGACCTTTATAAGGGGGGGGTCTCACAATCACTTTTTTTTTTTCAGTATAGCTTACAACATGGAGGACACAGCTCACGGAGTAAAATTTCCCTGCTTGTTTTCACTTTTGTCAGGGGAGAAATCAGGAATTCAAATGGGAGATTTCAATGTTAGAGGTATCAGAGCATCAGAAGACAGTGATTGATTCCTTTTTGATATTCAGCTAAATTCAACCATAGATGGATCGTAATTTGGCCAGCTCAGCAGGGACCGGCTGAATATCGATCCATCTATGGAAAGGCCAGTTGTACAGAAGTCAGCCTCTCGATCAACTTCTGTACAAACCAGCCTGTTGCAAAATTTTTGCTCAGTCAGTGACGCAAGCTATAGCTGGTGGTCTGATGAATGTATTCAGACGGTGGGGAAGTCTCCCAGCTGTCAGAATACAATAGTTCAGCGGACAAGATTCCCCCAATCACCTCAAATGTGTGGATGGGGGAATCAGTTAATTTTCTTTCATCCAACCCGCTGGTTGAACAAAAGAAAATGAATCATGTATGGCCTGCTTAAGACTCTAATATCAGCTTGCACTCAATCGAGATTCAAAGAACTACAGTAAATGATTCTTGTTTGGTAGAGCCTGCAACTAATAGATGATTATTAAAACTATTATGGATATACTCAAATGTATGTATCATAATCATTTGTAAGAACTTTTACAAAAAAGTGTTACAACTATAATTCAGTTTATTTCAAAGACATTGACATTTGTGCTATAGAAGGAACATAGTGTATTCTTCTATCTTTGTCAGAATGCTCATCTCAGTACTTTTTTTTTTTTATCGCTTTTGTCAAGCAGAACTCAATACCATCCTGTATTAATGATAATTAATGTGTTAACTTGGTAAAATTTCTTTTCCTTTAAAGACTGTGGAGAGTTGCTATGGAAGCTTCATCTGCCATCAAAGTATTACCTCACCCGTCTTTTGTTTACACATCAAAGTTCCACCCAATGTCTGATGATTTGGTTGTGACTGGATGCTATGATACTGTGATTAGGGTGTGGAATGTAAAGGTGAAGGAAATCAATGGCCAGCTTCTACAAGAGTTTGAGGGTCATAAAAGTTTCATCAACACCCTTTGTTTTGATGCAGAAGGTATGTTCCATATATCCATGTTGTTCTTTTTACATTTATGGATTGGTTACACCTATGTGTATTGCTGCTGTTGCTATGAGCATTCCAAAACTTTTTAGAGATCAGACTCAGAAGCATGTCAAATACAGGACAGACAGAAGCAGAGTTTTAAGATTCTTTTTACTTCTAAATAACATATGAGGTGCTTTTGATTTGCTTCTGGTTTAATTTAAGCTGCTACTGAGTTGTTTCTAGTAGAGTCTGAGTTAGCTGCATTTGATATGCCTTGAGGCTTTTGCATTCACATTGCCTGGCATGGGGAATAAAAGACATACAGTATATACTTGAAGCAGCAATTATATAACACTATACAGTACTACTTCTGCTTGTCTGCACTGCCCATCTTTATAAGCTTTGGCTTACAAATGTAATGTTCCAGCTGTGATGGTCCATGGAGAAACAGCAGGCATGCAGCTTTTCAGTGTGCTGTGGCCTATTGTCACTGGTGTGCAATAAAAAGACACTTTTTTTTGTTTGGCAGTAACAGTCTGTAAACAATGGTGTGAAAAAGAACAATTATGGATCATAATGATCACACCCACACATCTTCCCTAACATTTAACCCAGGGGTGCTCAAACTTTTGAAGAGTAAGGACCATTTATATTATTTGATAACTGGTCACAGGTTACAATGAACTGTGGGGTTTTACTTCCCCTCAAACCACAAATGTAAACGAGCCTTTACTGTACTGAGCCCCCTATAAGGCTTTCACACTGGTGCACTCCGGTTTGCAGCACAGTGCACCTGTGGCTTTCCTGCAGGTTAGCTGCACTGAGCCATAGATTTTTATTACATCTTTCAGAAAGAGCACCACACCTGCAGGTTATATTAGAAGTCTATTGCTCAGTGCAGCTAACCTGCAGGAAAGTCGTAGGTACACTGTCTTGTACCTGCGTATCATTGTGAAAGAAATTTAATACCCAGTGTTAATATGCCCATTGCAAAAGTGCAGTGTATATGATGTTTAATCTCTTTACCACCGCCATATTGCAGAAATACTGCTACAGGGTGGCAACGGTGTGCAAAATCACGTCTATGTACGTGATTTTGCATTTCCGGTTAAGGAGCACGAGCCCTACCTGTGCCGCCATTCGCGGCCTCGGCTGTGACTCACCGGGTCCCGGCCCATGATTACTCGCTGGCACCCGGTGATTGCCGAGTAATAGCTCCAGCATACTGCTTTGTATGGCTCTGCATAGCAGAGCCATACAAAGCAGCGTGCTTACAGTGGAAAGCACAGACACAGGTCCATAGTAAAACACACAGCACACAGTTAACCCTTTGATCGCCCAGATGTTAACCCCCTCCTGCCCAGTGTCATTAGTACAATGTCAGTGCTTCTTATTAGCACTGATCACTGTATTGGTGTCACTGGGGATGTCAGTGACACCAAGTCAATTCCCTCCAGTGTTAGAATGCCCGCCGCAGTCCCGCTATAAGTTGCTGATCGCCGCCATTACCAGTAAAAAAAAAAAATTCCAGTATATACCGCCATTTGTAAACGCTATCACTTTCACGTAAACCAATTAATTTACACGTATTGGGATTTTTTTTTTAGCAAAGACATGTAGCAGAGTACATTTTGCCCTAAATTTAAGATGAAATTGTATTTGAAAAATTTTTTTTTTGGACATGGTTAATAGCAAAAAGTAAAACGTTGTTTTTCTCAAAATTGTCGGTCTTTTTTTGTTTATAGCTCAAAAAAATAAAAAAAACTTTAGAAGCATTCAGCAATTTTTTTCTGCCAGAAAACTCTCAAAAACACAAACCAAAGAGGATTTTTTTCTGCCTCTAAACCAGGGGTAGACAACCTTATAGAGGTGGACATCTACCTGAACAACATGGGAGAAGTCACCGTGCTCCGTGTTGCCTCCTCACACCTGTGACTGTACTACCGTCATAGGCCGTGTGCGTTGTATTACAATTATGTTTTTAGATCATATTTTGAGGAGGCAACATGTCGCCTACTCACCACACGTCAAACACTCTGATCGCTTTTCAGAGGAGCAGGAGTGCCTGATGCACTTGTGAATGAGCCCTTAGTTGCATTCAGCAGCAGTGCCCTTACGGCTCATTCACACGTAAAGTTGGGGGTGGTAAAACCCAGCAGTTGAGTCACGGTTTTACAACCCCCAATCCCTACCTCCTTTAGCTGCTAAGGCAGCAACCAAAGATGTACACATGCAGCAGGAATTAAACCCCTTGTTGATTTTGGTGGGTGCTACCGCCTTCCAATCGCGACCTAAATGGGGCCACTCTGCAAGCTCCCTGCAACTGCAAGCTTCTGTGGGATCCAAGAGGTTAAAGCAACACAACACTTTCTGCTTTAACCCCATGTTTGCTGTACTGCACAAGGCTGCAGGGCTCTTGGGGAGCAGCCTCATTCATTGGAATGGGTCATGCTTGGCAGGTGCTACACCCACCAACTATGACTGGACATATAACTACTGCTGTGGCTGTGACATGTGTACACCCTGGCCACTGCAGCTAAAGGGGGTGCAGTTGGGCCAGGGGGCTCCAAAGACACATCTTAACTATGGGGTTTTACCACCACCCAAACTGCAAATGTAAATTAACTCTTGCTGTTCTGAGCCCCCTATAAGGCTGCTTTCAAACTGATGTGCTGCAGTTTTCCTGAACAGTGGAAGCAGCACAGTACATCTGCAACATTCCTGGCTTAGCTGTGCTTTGCCATAGACTTCTATTATTATATCCTGCAGGTGTGGTGCACTTTCTGAAAGTGCACAAAAACTTTTGCATTCAGGAGTTTTGGTTTACTTTCAGAAAGTGCCCCAAACCCGCAGGATATAATAGAAGTCTATGACTAATCGCAGCGGTGTGGATAAACTGCAGTGCATCAGTGTAAAAGTAGCGCTATACTATTATGTCCAGTGTATTGCTTCACACTGACATAAAAATCTTTGTTCCTGCTGCTGACTCCAATCTACAAACCGCTAGCTGGGATAGGAGGGAGAGTGCAGTTGGTATCACTCTGCATGTGACAGGAGCCAGTACTACAGAGGAGGCATCGGCTTATTCAGCTCTTGCTCCTTGCTATAGCTCCAACTTTACAAATAGTCCCTCTGAGTTGCACTCTAATACTCTGGGATGGCGGGACAGCAAGCCCAGACTGTGATCTGCATGTCGCCTGTCCGCAATCTACTGGTAGATAATAATCTATGAGTTGCTGTTCCCTGCTGAGCTTAAAATATACCTCTAAACATCGTAATGTGCAAGGACACTTAGGATAACATTGAGCTGCATCTACAGGCAAAACACCGAACTCCTGTAGAAGCGGCGTGTTTTTTAAGCCAGTGTGCATGGACTCTTACTATACAATGTTAATAAAGCAAAAATATCAATGCTTTCCATGTGCTTTCTTACATTTTATTTAAATATATTTTAATATATTGAAATGGGTTCAGCTAAACAAATGTGTTTTTTAGACTACTCTGCGTTCACAACTTCTCTTCTGAGGCTGCAATTGGCTATATTTTCTGTAACTATCATAGACTTGTAGCAGGGTGATCCCAGCAGTCACTTTTTTGTACACATTGGTGTCCTTATAGTTACCAGTTTAGAAGTTAAACTGTTGAAGGAGTCAAAATTGAACAGTGAAGGAAAGAAAAATTAAAATGAGGGATACAGAGTAATTTAAGTATGGCTACAGGAACACACAGCAACTTTGGAACAAATAGAAAATGTGTAAAAGGGGAACTTGGGCTTTAAAAATGATCTTATAGTTTGGAAAAGTAAATTGCATGCATGCATGAATGGACCTTCTGGCAAGTGACAAAAGTTTGCTATTATCATAACAAAGTATCTTTTATAAAGCCTCTGTTCCTCAGGCACTTACTCGTGGGTACATAGAAGACAAGATTATAAATTATAGTTTAGTTTACATCAGACAGATGCCCATATTTACATATGGAGCAGAATAACCCTAGGTCATGTTCATTAAACCTTGTTCCTTCTGGGTTATGTTGATTTTGGCTTTTGCAGTACTGCCAGATTCTGACTTTGGGATCAGTATATGCACAAAAGGTACCTATGCTAGATTTTTCTCACAGTGCTAGTATTTACAGGCGGCTCAAAAATATAGAGTTGCTTAAGTTACATAACAATTATTTACCGATTTAGTATATAGCCACTTTTTTTTAATCACATATATTAAGTTTCCATTACACTTATGCTTAAAACCGTCAAGCTGCTGTGTGTGTTTTTATAAGCATTTGTTCATTCATCTTTGGGCTGCAATTCTTATTTTAATTCACATTGACGCTTGTTTTACATATTTTTACTGCAATATTCTTCCTGTATTTTTCCACTTCCCCACAGTTTGATAGTTGCCATTGAAAAGTTTGCTATTTACATTGTGCTCATGCATCATATTTTTGCATAATACAAAAATATGTATTTTGTACATAATTATTAAAGTGGTTGTACAAGCTCAAGGTTTTTTATCTTCATGCATTCAATGCACGAAGGAAAACAATCTTGTGTGCAGCACCCCCCCCCCCCCAATACTTACCCAATCCCCATCGTAATCCAGCGTTGTGCACGAGAGCCTCGGCTCTCCTGGACTCTCCCTCCTCATTGGCTGAGACAGTAGTGGGAGCCATTTTTTAAATAGTGCCATTAACTTCACTTTAGTTATAAGCCCAGGATGGTACACTAACATGGAAGAATTCAACAGGGTAAACTGTTTTACATCAAGTAAGACCACAATGATAGCAATTACCTCAGATAAAATTGTGTTAGGGGATCCCTTTTGAAAGTACACAGCTGATGTGAAGGTAGTACAAGCTGATTTTGGCATGGTGGGGTGCTGCATGCTCTTTTCATTCTTGGCCTAGGAAATTGCAGCCTTCTTGCTTTGTGTGCAGAGCTCACTGCTTGAGGAATAGGGAAGAGGCCAATTTTGTAACTGCCAAAAATAGAAAAAAAATCTCTGGTGCTGATACAGTAAAGTCACAGTATCCCCATAACTGAAAAGCTCATATTCACAATTGGTAATAATTAAAATGCTTGGTAAATTAGCATGCGGTAACACAAACTGTCATATACAGTTTGCATAAAAACAAATCAACATGAAAGCATATCCATTGCAGAAATGTTTATGCAAGGACTGATCATTTTTTTAGCAAATCGGGTGCAATGTTGTTAATTAAATGGTGTACTCTGCACAACACACAGACTTATGTTTTGGTGCTTTTGATGATTAAATTATGTTTGAGAAGAGTTGTACTGTACCCATATTTATTTTAAAGTACTTGATGACCACAGTCCATGCTGTGCTGGGTGGATGGAATATCCATTGTTATTATCTTGATATAATGAATCACCAGAATTACTGCATCCTCATAAACCAATGATTACCATTTGTACCTGTTGTATTTTAGGGCTACATATGTTTTCAGGAGACAGCTCTGGACTTATTATTGTGTGGAATGCCGGGATTAGCCGAAGTTGGCAACATAATCCAGCAGAACACTGGGCTATTTTGAAGGTAGGTGGGTTTCACAGGCTCCGTGGCTGCTGGGAAAAAAAGCAGAATTCTGAAATAACTTTGATGTGCACCTGGGGATACCACTGAGTTGAATCAGTCAATTCTGGTGCTCAATGGTTTCTGCATGGGAAGTAAGTGCCATCGGTACACAGGCTTCCAGCACAGGATGAGACTAATATGCAAAATACTAGTAAAGTTAGGTATACTGTGTTAAATGTTTTTGGTGATTAGTGTTGTGGTTAGTTTAAAGTGTACCTAAACCCAAAAACAAAAATTATTTTATTGCAGTTCTCCAGTACTTAAGTGTTCTTTTTTTCCAAGTCTTTATTCCCTTTATTTTCACCTAGTGATTCTGCCATTAACGCACTTCATTTCCTAGAGTAACACTACTCACTAAGAATCCTGTATCAGGACAGCAGAAACAAGCAAGGGCCACCAAACACCACCCCATTCTGCTTATCCATGACAGAGGGTGTGGTTCTGTAGTCCCCAGAGAAAACTAGAAACAATTTAACTGAGACCAGTCTGTACACATAATGAGAAAACTGGCAGAAAAATCCCACTTTCTAAGTGATTGTACAATAATTTGATCATTAGTACAGAACTTTTGAGAGCCGATCACGATTGTTCATGTAAAGTTATCTGAAGGGACAAGCATGAAATTTTTTTCCTTGTACGATACTAGAAAAAATAATTTTTGTTTAACCATTTCAATACCGTGCATTTTTACACCTTGCTGCCCAGGCCAGTTTTCACGTTTCAGCGCTTTCACACTTTGAATGACAATTGCGCGGTCATACAACATTGTACCCAAACTAAAATTTTATCATTTTCTTCACATAACTAGAGCTTTTTTTTGGTGGTATTTAATCACCGCTGGGGTTTTTATTTTTTGCTAAATTAACAAAAAAAGACCAAAAATTTTGAAAAAAAACACGTTTTTCTTTGTTTCTGTTATAAAAGTTTACAAATAAATAATTGTTCTTCATAAATTTAGGCCGAGATGTATTCTGCTACATGTCTTTGGTGAAAATAACCCAAATTAGGATGTATTATTTAGTCTGTAGGAAAGTTATAGAGTTTACAAACTATGGGATAGATCTGAAAATTGATCAATCCTGAAGTACTGACAGCCAATCTAATTTCTTGAGGTCCAAGAATGTCAGAACAGTACAGATATCCCCAAATGACCCCTTTTTGCAGAGTAGACAGTCCGACGTACTTCATAAGAGGAATGGCGAGTTTTTTGAAGTTGTATTTTTTTTGTCATAATTTTTCGGAAAATTAAAAAATTTTAAAAATTATTTTCACTATTTTTTTTTTTTTACATACTGCCACCAGTGCAGTACAGCGTCATCATATAACTGGCATGGCGGTGAACAGGGACACTGACTGGTGACAGTATGGAAAAAAAAATATATATATATTTTTTTATTTTTTTTATTTTTAATTTTTTATTACTTTTTTTAAAGATTTTTTTTCATATTTTACTATGACCAAAGTAGTACAATGTTACCATAGTAACATTGTACTACTTTGGGGAAGTGATCAGTATTTTATTTATTTTTTTTTTTTTACACAATTTGCTTATAGCAAAGAATTACTTTGCTATAAGCAAGCATTTACCTGAATGAAATCGATTCATTCAGGTTTTTTTTTTTTTTTTTGTGCTTAGCTGTGATTTGGTCACAGCTAATCACATGACATGTGCATGAGATTAGCTGTGACCATTCACAGCTAGGCACTAGTATACAATGGATGGCATGAATGAAGCCATCCATTGTATACAACTGTCATGTGACCTGCTGTGATTGGTCACAGCAGGTCACATGGTACCAGCAACAGGGGCCGGTACTCAGATCTGTCATCGGCCGTGTCCGAGGTACACGGCCGGTGACAGATCGCGCCGCTGCGAGGCTCTGCATTAGCGCAAACTGCGCCAAAAGGCGTGCACCCGGAATGCCGAGGCACTTTTGAGTGAACAAAACCATGCATGCTCAGAAACTAAAGAATACTATACAATACATTAGATCACTTCCGAAGTTGTATTCTGTTTAACAAGAACTTTCATAACTTTATTAACCTCTTCATTTTCGATATGAGACTAGAATGAGAAAAAAAAATGAATGATCATTCATCCACTATTCTCATTATGTGTACCAGGCATTAGGGTTTTCGTACCATTTACGTACGTAAACCATAAAGAATGAACTTTTTTTTTTTTCTCTCCTTTTTGGTCTGTTAAAGTGTATTAAAACCCCAAAACAAACATTAAAATGATAATTTCCGGTATTCAGTCTCGACCAATGTAACTATGTATATATCACACCTTGCCAATGCTGCTGGAAGCTAGAAATCACTGAAGTAGACACCGCTACTTCCGTGATCTCCACTTACTTTCAGGTCCTGTGCTTAGTGGCTGAACTGATGCATTTTGAATACAGAAGATCAGCCACCCAGCACCATTCAGAGAATGCTTTGCATTCTCTGATTGGACAAGGTTGAGAGCTTGACTTCACCACCCAGCCTTTCCATATATTTGAAGTACATTACATCCAAGATAACAATCAGGGCCCCCTTCATGGATATAATGGCATGACCGTAGGTACCCTAGTTAAGAAAGATTTGGATTCAGGACTGCTGGGTGAAAATAAAAAAAAGTGAAAGAAAAAACCCACCACATCTAATGTTTGGAAAGTTATCTATTTGTTTTTGGGTTAGATTATATTTTAACAGAAAAGAAAAGATAAGAAGAAAAAATAAGTTCAATTTTAGGGTTTACATACACTTTAGCACTTAAAGCAGTATTAAACCCAAAAACAAAAATGTATTAAAAATTGCAGCTTACAAATTCCTAGCTACTGTAACAGACCGAGCTGACCAGACAAAGTAGCAGTTAGAGGGTTGAGACAAACAATTTAACCCTGAGAAGGGTGCTTACAATGGTCAACGTTTATTCATCTATGTAAACCTTTATCCCAAAAGGAAAAAAAAACCCTTTCTTGTAACTGCTTATAAAGTGTTAGCTGGAGTTCAGTTTTAATTTGTCAAGTTCATCTTTTAGCCTAAAACTCCCCCCTCCCCAAACTGAAAGTGCTCTTTTCCAAGGGTGTCTGCTTTACTACTTCATCCAAAATAGAGACACCCTAAGACAGGAAGTGTGTTACTGCCTGGATCAACAGGTGAAGTAAAGGAAAAAGTAAAACTAATGCTGCCACCACGTCTAAGGGTTGGTATGCTGCAATATAATACGTTTTTGGTTTTGGGTTTATTATTGCTTTAAATCTGTTTGCTAAGGCAGAACTAATAACACTGCAGAGTGCACATGAACTTGCAAGCTCACCGTATCTCTTCCAGGATCAACAGGTATATTGTATTTCTAACAAATCAAAAGGGAGCAAATAAGAAAAGTGAATTGTTTGATTTTTTTTAAATATACTTAATGGTTACTCTGTATAAGCATACAATTCCTCTGTGGCAAATAAGATTTTTTTCAGACAAGACCTCATTATGGTAAGCTTTTAGGGCCAATTCACACTAGATGCGTTTTCAGTTGCTTTTTTCTGCATCCAAAATGCACAGAAAGTAGGTTATATGGTTGTCAATGACATAGTTCACATCAGTGCTTGCAGTTCCAGTGCGTTCCGGTTGCAGAAAAAAAAGTAGAACTTGCTGCAATTTTTCTGCACAGAACTGTACTGTAACGCGGTAAAACGCACTGGAACGCACCAAAATGCATCAGAAACACACTGGAACGCACATGTCCCTATTTAAATTGAAGAAAAAGAGAGGGGAGCAAATTAACTGGAATGCATAAAAAACGCACTGGAACATGTAAAAAACGCATCAATAACGTGCTTGTGGAAACGCATCTGGACTGCATTTCTATAGTGTGAACCAGCCCTTAAGTTTAGTTAAACATTTTTGTTTTAATTGGCACAAGGAACAGTACTTACACTCAATGAAATGTGTCCCTTGTGCTGGTGGCTGCTTTCTTAACTACAAGTACTGGAGGTTAACTAGTTGCCGACCGCAGATAACCGAATGACGGCTGCACTGCGGCCGGCCAGTTCTGGGTGGACGTCATATGACGTCCCCCCAGAACGCGCTCTCCTGCGCGCCCCAGGGGGCACGCACCCGGCGATCTCCGTGATCGCTGTGTCCTACGGACACAGCTGATCACGTGATGTGGTAAAAGGCCAATCATACCGGCCTTTTACCACAAGATCAGCGGTGTCCAATGACACGCTGATCACAGGGAAATGCAAGTGCCGGTTCTCGGCTGCACTTTCCTCACGCTGTCAGATCGTGAGGAAAGTACTGCCGAGAACCGGCAGTTGTCAGAGCGGGGATCGGCACCGATCATCAGGGCACTGATGATCAGTGCCCTGATGATCGGTGCCCAGCAGTGCCACCCGCAAGTTCCGCCCACCTGTGCCCAGCAGTGCGCCCACTAGCTCCGCCCACCTGTGCCCAGCAGATCACCCACCTGTGCCCAGCAGTGCACCCACCTGTGCCACTCTGCAGTGTCACACACCTGTGCCCAGCAGTGCCACCCACCTGTGCCCACCCACCTGTACCCACCAGTGCCGCCCACCTGTGCCCACCCACCAGTGCTGCCCACCAGTGCCACCCACCAGTGCAGCCCAGCAGTGCTGCCAGTCATTGCCACCAGTCAGTGCCCAGCAGTGATGCCAGTCAGTGCCGTCTATCAGTACCCATCATCAGTGTCACCTATCAGTGCTGCATATTAGTGCTGCCTATCCGTGACACCTCATTAGTGCTGCCTATCAGTGCCGCCTATCCGTGCCACCTCATTAGTACTGCCTATCAGTGCCCTTTATTGCTGCCTATCAGTGCCCATCAGTGCTGCCTCATCAATGCACATCAGTGAAGGAGAAAAATTACCTGTTTGAAAAATTTTATAAAAGAAACAAATAAACTTTTTTTTTTTTTTCAAATTTTTTGCACTTTTTTTAATTTATAGCGCAAAAAGTAAAGCGCCCAGTGGCGATTAAATACCACCAAAAGAAAGCTCTATTTGTGAGAAAAAAATGATCAAAATTTCATATGGGTACAATGTTGCATGACCGCGCAATTGTCAATCAAAGTGCGGCAGCGCTGAAAGCTGAAAATTGGCCTGGTAAATAAGGGGGTATAAGTGCCTGGTAGGCAAGTGGTTAATAAGAAGAGAAACAATTATTGATGCCAAAACTAATGCTAACATTATTACCTGTGTGAATGTGGGCTTGAATGAACAAACATTAGTACAAATATAGGGATGCTTCATATTTGACTTTTACTTCTATACTTTTTTGTGTTATACCAATACAAGCAAAATCAATAAACATGAGAATGCCTAAACATTTGTAATTGCAACAATTTTCTGGATGAAATGGTGCATTATCTGACAGAAATGCAGGGGTGCCAATATTATTGGCCATGATTGTAACTACAGTAGATGTATTACTGCATTAGACTTCATTTAACTGAACATAAATTCACAACAATGTCCTTTACTTTTTATTTTAGGAAATAAAAGAACCTGATATGAAAGGAATTGCAGTGAATCAATTACAGGTTCATCCAAATGGAAGACGTTTGTTAATTCATACAAAGGATAGCACTCTCAGGATTATGGACCTCAGAATGTAAGCTTTTGTATTTTCTTGTACAAAAAGACCCTCTGTATTTGTTATTTGGAGTCTGGCAGCCATAAAATCATTCAAAGATATGATTCAGGTCATATAGTACAGTGCATCAAACCCTTTTCATCCTACAACTGTGCACTTGTATGTAACAATCAGATTCAATGGTACCACTCTATTGTAGTAATGTGTGGCAATTTACCAAAAATTTCCAAATTTGCTGGTAATCCTTGGTCCCAGATTTGGTGAATTGGAAATGCTCCATTACTGCCTAATCCCACTGAAATCATACTTAGGCATGTTTAGGCATGTCTCACTGGTGTTTTTTTTTTTTTTCGTTTTTGGATCTTGGCCAGCCTATAATGTGATCCTACATGCCTTTATGAAAGAATATGGATCCTGACATGTCACAATTAACCGCAATAGCATAAATAATAAAAAATTCAGTTCTTTGGACTCCAGATCAAGTGACTGTTCCTAGGCCCTTCATGGGGAATGATGTCATCTGTGCAGGAAAAAGGAAAACATTTCTCAAGTCTTGCCTTCCCCAGTGATTGCTTGCTAAGACTGTTGAAACACTTCCCAGAAAGTGAAAGGCAACAGAATGAGGCTCACTCTTGTGAAGCAAGAGGTGTATGCACCAAAGAAAAAAAGACAATTGTTGGCGTATATCGCACAATCAAGAGGTAGATAGGGGGTTGGCAACCCGCCGATCACGGTCTACCTGTCGACCGCGGGCAGGTGACAAGTAGACCATGAACACGTCCCCCCCCCCCCCCCTTCCCCTAGCTTCCGCTGCTGCTGTCATTCTCAGTGCACCGCGGAGAGCAGAAGACAGCACAGATCAGGACGGAGGATGGGAGGAGGAGCTGGTAAAATTAACTTTTCATATTAACAAGCTGGTATTTGTTTGCTAGGACCGACCTAGCAACCACTCACCTGTAGGTTAATATGAAAAGTTCAACTTTCAACAGGGTTCCTAAAGAAATTGTGAACAATATTAATATAAGCAACAATGTAAAAATAAAATCTGACACCATCCACTGCCCTACTGACACCAACCACTGCTCTACTGACTGACACTATCCACTGCTCTACTGACACCATCCACTGCCCTACTGACAGCAACCACTGCTCTACTGACTGACACTATCCACTGCTCTACTGACTGACACCATCAACTACTCTACTGACACCATCCACTGCTCTGACTGACAACAACCTCTGCCCTACTGACACCATCCACTGCCCTACTGACTGACAATGTCCATTTTTAAGGTTGGCTAACTGTTTTTACAGTAACATGTGTTTTATTATAATTTTCTTCATTTTCCTTGTTATTTAGTTAGGCCTTGCTAGTTAATTTTTTTTTTAAATGGCGCTGAATCCCGGTGATCTTTCATTTTGTTCAGGTAGGTCTCCACCTCTCAAAGGTTGCCTACCCCTGGCTTAGATCATTTCCCCATTACTAAGCTCCATGGGCAGAGTGAAACGTGTTGGGGGCATGGTCTGGTTGGAGCCCAGGCTGAGGCTGTCATACACCACCTTACAGGATTTTGCAGAGATGTGCGATTTCCAGGACTTCTCCCTTTTCCATTAGATGTTTAGAGATAGGACGAGCTCTAACTCCAATCGTTTGCTACATAAGGGGACCCAGTGGATCCTAGAGTGGCGACTGTCAATTTAGTTTGGGTCACAGTGTTTACACTTAGTTTTAGCTCATCTTTTCTGAAAAGGTGAGCTAACACTGTACATTCTCCTGACCCCCTCTGCTTCTTTGCCGAACACTTCTCTCTAGAATTTCAGGACAGATCAGAGTGATTCGCTGTGCAGGCACTGACCAATCAGAATTGCTCTGGTTCATCCCTGGAGCTCTACATAGAAAAGAGGGAGAAATGTGGGGATTTCAGCTGTGTAGACACTGATAGCTCAGCATCCCCCTAAAGTAAGTACTGGGGGGGGTTGGTGTTAGTTCAACTTTTATTTATTTATTTTCTGTACAGGTGAATGAACAAGTTAAAGCGAAGATCCACCCAAAAGAGGAAGTTCATGCTCCCCGTGCAGAATTGGCACCTTTGGGGAGTGGGTAGCTGATTTTGACAGGTACCCGCTCCCACTTCCGCTCCAGCCTCCTAGGCGATCGGAAGTGTAAGTTGTCTCTCCCCCCCCTTCCCTGCAGTCTTCAGGTCTCAAAAGACTACAGGACCATTCACAATGTACAGTGCTACTTGCACATGCCCTGTGGGCACCTGGCTGCCCACACTTAAGATGCCATCGTCCAGGAGAGAGGACGGCCATTGATCCTGGCTAGTGCAAATACACATCTTGATCATAGGATAGGTGAGTGGCTGTTTTTTTTGAAAAGTCAGCAACTACAGTTTTTTTAGCCGATTACTAATTTTTTTTCAGAGGAGACTGGAGCTCCGCTTTAAGCTTTACTTACCATGCAGGTACCAGAGACCAGATCTTTTTTTTTTTTTTTTCTTTTTTTTTAAACTTCACTGTATTTATTTTGTACAACCCTTTATGAATGTAAGTACAGCCCTTCGTAGGGCTAAAGTAGTTCGTTACTGATCTGTCTTCCTACGTTCAATGCTAGGTTCCATAAAGCTTGATCAGCCTGCTCTGACTTATATTAGATTTGGTGGGCAGGTCTAAGTTTGCTGTATTTTTCCTCCACCACACCTAATCAGATGCCAGTACTCTGTGACATTGATATGCACAGTTTGACTTTCTGAACAGGGCTAAGTATGCTGTCACCTGCTTGCAAAGACAAAATATGCTTTCAATGTGATAGGGCTAAGGATAAGTGACTGGCTGCTCTAGCTCTGGGTAAACAACTGTGGGAGACAGGCCAGTGTTCCTAGTTTCCACATACTCTAAAGCAGTGGTCTCCAAAATGTTGCCCAGAGACAAGATGCGGACCTTTGCTTGCATTTATCTGGCTCTTGGGCACTTTTCCTCCCACTCTTTCAAGACAGTATTGCCCCCACTGACACCAACAATGGAGCATAATTCCTGCTACTGACATCAACAATTGGGTACTATTGCTCCCACTGATACCAATGATGGGGCACCATTCCTCCTACTGACACCAACAACGGGGCACTATTTCTCCTACTGACACCAACAATGGGGCACTATTCCTCTCTCTATCACCAACAATGGGACACTATTTCTTCCACTGACACCAACAATGGGGCACTATTTCTTCCACTGACATCAGCAATGGGGCACTATTCTTTCACTGACACCAACAGTGAGGCACTATTTCCCCCAATGATTGGGCACTATTCCTCACCTAATACTAAAGATGGATTGTTTACTCCCACTGACTCCAGGATAATTTCTACTCCCAATGGCCACAGTCCAGCCTCCCTAAAGTCTGAAGGACAGTAAACTGGCCCTTTTGTTTAGAACGTTTGGAGACCCCTGCTCTAAAGTACTGAGCTATTTACTATGGCTCTGGATTCAGATTGTGTGGTAGAGAATGTTAACAAAGCTGAGTACTGGCTTTCTTTAACTTGGTACAAAAAACAAACATCCCGCATTGGTGTCTGCTCTGTTGTAAGAGTTGAACTACATTAGCGAGGAAATCCTTCTTTACTGAATTTTTGGGGTTTTTTTTGGCTGTATTTTATTTCTAAATATTAGGATTGCACCGATACCGGTAGCAGTGCCAACACTGATCATTTGCATGAGTATCAGTACTCATGCATATGCTCCGATACTAAAGGCCGAAGCCTTCAGTCTTGGTTCTTTCAGCTATCAGCAGGATTCCCCCCCACTGACAGCTAAAATGTGAACAAAAGAATGCCAGCAATTAGCTGTTAAGGAGCAGGGCTGCCAAGTCCTTAACCGCTTTCCTGCCGCCTTATAGCAGAAATACTGCTACAGGGCAGCAGGGGTGCGCAAAATCACAAGATTTAGCAGAGCCATGCAAAGACACAGCCTCATAGTAAAACGCACAGAGTTAACCTTTTGATCGCCCCAGATGTTAACCCCTTTCTGCCCATTGCCATTAGTACAGTGTCAGTGCTTTTTTTTAGCACTGATCACTGTATTGGTGTCACTGAGGATGTCAGTGACACCAAGTCCGTTCCCCCCCAGTGTCATAATGCCCGCCGCAGTCCTGCTATAAGTCGCTGATCGATGCCATTACTAGTAAAAAATAAAAAGATACCAGTATATATATATTTAAATAGGAACCTCCTACGCTACTATTTAAGCGATAAATCTAATATGGGGGAGCTGCTAGCACCTAACCATATACCAAGTGGAAATAAATGAATAAATAAATATAATGGTGCAGCGCTACCCTAAATATTATCATATAATGCAATATGTAATACAACAGGCAAAAAAAGTGCAGAGTGAATAAATACCACAATGACTATCAGTGAATTGATCCTCTCCGGGATCTATGGTGAATAATTGAACGTGATCACACCTGGTAACAAGACCAGGAACCAGTGACAACAGACCGTCCCAAATGGGACCATAAATGTGAAAAATATAATAACATGAATCTCTGAATGGGGTCAATATTGTTGTGCAAATAGTGACCAGGAAGAAAATGGCTAAATTAAGCCATATATATATATACAACAGAGTGACACTGAGTGGATCCCTAAATTTGGGATCAAATTTCACAATAGTGACAAGTGCCACTGGTTCCTGGTCTTGATACCAGGTGTGATCATGTTCAATTATTCAACATAGATCCCAGAGAGGATCAATTCACTGATTATTAGTCATTGTGGTATTTATTTACTCTGCATTTTTTGCCTGTTGTATTACATATTGTATTATATGATTATATTTAGGGTAGCGCTGCACCATTATATTTATTTATTCCAGCATATATACCTCTATTTGTAAACGCTATAACTGTCACGTAAACCAATTCATTTACACGTATTAGGATTTTTTTCAGCAAAGACATGTAGCAGAGTACATTTTGCCTTAAATTCATGACAAAATTTGCTATTAAACATGTCCAAAAAGAAAAATTTTAAACTCAAAGTAATTTTGAATGAAATACGCAGCTGTTTAAGATACCTTTTGACATACAGTATCTCACAGAAGTGAGTACACCCCTCACATTTTTGTAAATATTTTATTATATCTTTTCATGTAAGAACACTGAAGAAATTATACTTTGCTACAATGTAAAGTAGTGAGTGTACAGCTTGTATAACCGTGTAAATTTGCTGTCCCCTCAAAATAACTCAACACACAGCCATGTCTAAACCACTGGCAACAAAAGTGAGTACACCCCTAAGTGAAAATGTCCAAATTGGGCCCAAAGTGTCAATATTTTGTGTGGCCACCATTATTTTCCAGCACTATGTATATAATAAAGTGCAGCGCTAAATAGTCAGTAATAGGATCTCTAAATGATTCCAATCAAAGCAAGTCTGTGTACAAGTAGCGTAGTATCAGAGAGCCAGAGATCCAAATGATGGTGCTCAGAAGAAGTGATAGAAATGCGCACTTACCAGATACGCATAGGATATGCGCATTAAAATATCCTCCTCTGGGTGAGGTATGATAAATAGGGATCCTCCTTGAAGGTATGGACAGCTCAGTGATGTGTGGGTGAAGACTGTGAATCCAGAGGTCTCCTTTAGGATAGATTGGGTCTGCAACCTGCTTACAGGGATTCCCTTCCTCTGGGTACTGTCACTCAGCAAGTGTGTTTGGGGTCATTATGATGTTGGAATACTGCCCTGCGGCCCAGTCTCCAAAGGGAGGGGATCATGGTCTGCTTCAGTATGTCACAGTACATATTGTAATTCATGGTTCCCTCAATGAACTGTAGCTGCCCAGTGCTGGCAGCACTCATGCAGCCCCAGACCATGACACTGCCACCACCATGCTTGACTGTAGGCAAGACACACTTGTCTTTGTACTCCTCACCTGGTTGCCGCCACACACGCTTGACACCATCTGAACCAAATTAGTTTATCTTGGTCTCATCAGACCACAGGACTTGGTTCCAGTAATCCATGTCCTTAGTCTGCTTGTCTTCAGCAAACTTTGATGCAGTGTGCTGCGTATGGTCTGAGCACTGACAGGCTGACCCCCCCCCCCACCCCTTCAACCTCTGCAGCAATGCTAGCAGCACTCAAACGTCTATTTCCCAAGGACAACCACTGGATAGGACTCTGAGCACGTGCACTCAGCTTCTTTGGTCAACCATGGCGAGGCCTATTTTGAGTGGAACCAGTCCTGTTAAACCTTTGTATGTTCTTGGCCACCGTGCTGCAGCTGAGTTTCAGGGTCTTGGCAATCTTCTTAAAGCCTATGCCATCTTTATGTAGCGCAACAATTCTTTTTTGCAGATCCTCAGAGAGTTCTTTGCCATGACGTGCCATGTTGAACTTCCAGAGACCAGTATAGGAGTGAGAGCAATAACACCAAATTTAACACACCTGCTCCCTATTCACACCTGGCTGAGACCTTGTAACACTAAGGAGTTACATGACACTGGGGAGGAAAAATGGCTAATTTTGCCCAATTTTGACATTTCCGCTTTGGCGTGTACTCACTTTTGTTGCCAGCAGTTTAGACATTAATGGCTGTGTGTTTGAGTTATTTTGAGGGGACAACAAATTTACACTGTTATACAAGCTGTACACTCACTACTTTACATTGTAGCAAAGTGTAATTTCTTCAGTGTTGTCACATGAAAAGATAGAATAAAATATTTACAAAAATGTGTGGAGTGTACTCACTTCTGCGACATACTGTAAAAGGAGTTAATTGGTTTTTCAAGATTTCTTTATGGATATTGTTATGGTAAAACTTGAGGAATAGCTCTTTTGCTATAACTTTGAAAGACGTGTTTTTGAGATGGATTGCCTCTGTATACTGGGTGACAAAGTTAACGACTACCAATATGTACTGGTGCTCCTTAGTGGATTTTGGCAGTGGCCCGACCAGATCAATAGCAAGCTTCTCAAAAGGGACCTCATTTATAGGCAAGGGTACCAGCAAACTTCAAAAATGTGGCTGGAATGTATTAATATGACAAAGAAGGCAAGATTTGCAATACTTCTCAGCTGCTTTGTGAATAGTGGGACAGAAAAAATGCTGCTCAATCTGCCTTTTTGTTTTGTTTTTTTTCTACCTCTAATAAACCACCCAAATGAAAATTAAATCCAACACTAGGGGACGTGGCTTGGCGCATGGAGCGGTTGCAGCTACTATGCACAGCTTCTGGCCCGGACCTCCAGTGCAGGCTCCCTCCCTCCGTCATGGGCTTGCTAACATAATCCCCATGGGGAGGAATCAGCACCGGACCCCCCGGAAAGCAACGGGGAGCTGGTCCGGCGGTGACATGAGCCGGTTCGTGACCCAATCCTCGGCCAAGGCCTCGGGCGCCTCGGCCTTCAAGATGGCGCTGGCACCTCTCCCCTCCTTGTCCCCTGCGGAGACAGAGCTCCGTTCAGAAGGGCAGGTAAGCCCTCGGGTCTCTCTCTCTCCTCGGGACCCTGATCTGCAGGCACAGGGCACACAGAGATCCCGCAGACGCTCCCCAGCATCTCTCTGCTCTGAGGATGGCTGGGATCTGCGGTCCCTGCACACCTACATGAAATCCTTTCCTACAAAGGCAGATTTTGAGCTTTATGTGAAACTTATTGAAAGCACATACAAGCAGGACATTTCTGGTCTTAAGCAAGACATTTGTGTGCGCATGGAAGAGATTTAAAATACCACTGACGGTCTGTATAACGCTTTACAAACCCACAAAGAGACCCTTAACTCCCATACGGTTCTTATACAACAGCTCATATACTAACAGGATGACATTGAGAACAGGAACTGCCGTAACAATATTCGGAGCAGGGGCATCCCAGAAACCACTGAATCTAAAGATTTGGCCGCAGCGGTTACCGCCATCTTCAATCAACTGCTCCCAGCAACCTAAAGACACCCATATTGAGTTGGACCGCGTACATCGCATGCTGGGCCCCAGGAATCCTGACCCATCTTTTGGCCGTGATACCCTGTGCAGGGTCCACTACTTTAAGGTCAAGGACGCCATTATGCGTACGGCCAGCACGCAGGACACCATCCTATTTAACGAAGTGCCAGTGGTGCTCCTCCCTGACCTTTCCCGCCATACTCTAGCTATGCGCTGGGCTCTGCGCCCTCTCACTCAGATGTTGCAAGAGAGGCATATCCGCTACCAGTGACGGTTCCCGTTTCAACTGCATGCCTCCCAGAATGGTAAATCTGCTCAATTCCGCACCCTTGGGGACTTGCCTACATTTCTCGGTGTGTTTAGGCTACCTCAGGTGTCTCTCCAGGATTGGCCATACCAACTACCGACCCCTGGCCTTCCATTCCCCTCTTCCTGGCAGCGGTCTGATCGCAAGAACAAGAAGAAGAAGCTTTCCAGCTCTTCCTCCCAAAAGATCCCGGAGGGATGACTCCCTATCTGTGTGAATCAGGAGGTTTTTCCCTTTCCTCCTCTCCCTACAGTTTTTGCACATGCTGTTGGTTACTTCTATTAGATCTGTGCCTTTATATTTGTACCCGTTGTTTTGTTTTTTTTAGGTTCTGGGGCTGTGGCCTACGGCTGGTCCCTGGGTTTCGCCACCGCCATTTGCCGTGACGGGCAGGGACGCCTTCGGCCCTAGTCTCAGGGGCTTTAGGCCCTTCCTTTATTTATCTCTTCCACACCCCATCATTACCATGCTCTGTTTATGTTTACCTGTTGGGGCGGGGGCCTACATTTTCATGCCTGTTTGAGAGATTATTGAATACGTTTTGTAGAGGGGGTCGCCCTCATCTGAGGGTGACCTCCCTTAAGTTATCATTTGCCTGTGGGGGGCCTGGGTCAGGATTGGATACATGCGCCTTTGACTATCCCCACCTAGGCCTTCGGTGTATTACGCTGTTTAACACTGTATGTTATTTTGACAATTCGCCTGTCTAATAGTTTCTCCTTCTTACTTATCTAGTTTTTTTTTTCTATGCTCTTCCTTTCTTGACTCCTTCCCCCTTTTTTTTTCTCTTTCTTTTATTTGTTCTCCCTCAACCAACTATGACTCTGATTAAATTTTCCTCTATAAATTGCAGGGGCTTTAACACTCCGGAGAGGCGGAGCCAGATGCCCTACCATTTCCATAAATGTGAAACGTAGATCTTGCTACTCCAGGAGACTCATTTTCGCTCCGATGGTATCCCAGCCCTCCCCAATCGTCACTATACTCGGTGGTATCATAGTACTAATGCGCAGGCTAGGTCTAGGAGGGATGTTGGTGGCCTTTCATCATACCTTCGGCCCGGAGGTCCTGGACTCCTTAATTGATCTAACTGGTCGCTATCTCTTCCTTAAATTGAAATACCAAGATTTTGTTTTTACAGTGGCGAATATTTATGTTCCCAATATAGATCAGGCTCCCTTTTCTGGTGACGGTCCTCTCTAGGCTGTCCGCTTTTGGGGGTCTCTGTTTCATCGTCGGAGGGGAATTCAATGTAGCTCTTTCTCCAGACTTGGACACTTCAACGGGTAAATCATCTCTCTCCTTGTCGGCCTTATCTCAACTTAAGTTGCATGACTTACACCTAGTGGATGTTTGACGCATCCAACATCCTTCGGAACAAGACTATAGTTATTACTCTGCAACTCATGCATCATACAGTCATATAGACTGTTTGTTTCTTTGTTTCACAGTCTTTTCTAGATTGTCCTATTTCATCCGGTCATTTCTTATGGTCTGACTACGCCCCAGTCCATGTTACGATTCAGGACCGACCGTCGTCTTTGCGTCGCTTTTCATGGCGCTTGAACGATACCCTACTCAAAGATTCTCTATGTATCACGGAGGTTGTGAAGACTATCCAGGACTTTATTCTAGACCACACATTGGACACTACCGGCCCTCTTAACCAATGGGAGACCCTCAAATGTGTTCTTAGAGGGGTTCTTATTAAGCACGGCTCTAGCTTGAAGAAAGCTCGTACGTCGGAGATGCGTCGCTTATTTTTGCTCATTGCACGCCTTGAATCGTCCCACAAACGTACGTTAGACCCAGTGCATGCGGTGGACCTCTAAAACGCTCATAGAGATTTACTCCAACTACTAGATTCCTCCTCCCTTGTTGCACGAGACTCATTACTCTCTAGCTAACAAATGTGGTCAGCACCTGGCACGTGTACTCCACCCTCGACCATCCCGTCATCTGGTCCAGCACATCAAGGCGTCTGACGATACTAAAATCTATCACAATAAGGGCATCTGTTCTGCATTTGAGCGCTACTATTCTGAACTCTATAACCTCTCCGCGGCGAATCTTGATGCTCCTCCCGTTTCCTCCCTGCCTGCTACAGTCAGGTCCATAAATATTGCGACATCAACACAATTCTAACATTTTTGGATCTATACACCACCACAATGGATTTGAAATGAAACAAACAAGATGTGCTTTAACTGCAGACTGTCAGGTTTAATTTGAGGGTATATACATCCAAATCAGGTGAACGGTGTAGGAATTACAACACTTTGCATATGTGCCTCCCACTTGTTAAGGGACCAAAAGTAATGGGACATTTGGCTTCTCAGCTGTTCCATGGCCAGGTGTGTGTTATTCCCTCATTATCCCAATTACAATGAGCAGATAAAAGGTCCAGAGTTCATTTCAAGTGTGCTATTTGCATTTGGAATCTGTTGCTGTCAACTCTCAAGATGAGATCCAAAGAGCTGTCACTATCAATGAAGCAAGCCATCATTAGGCTGAAAAAACAAAACAAACCCATCAGAGAGATAGTAAAAACATTAGGCGTGGCCAAAACAACTGTTTGGAACATTCTTAAAAAGAAGGAACGCACCGGTGAGCTCAGCAACACCAAAAGACCCGGAAGACCATGGAAAACAACTGTGGCGGATGACTGAAGAATTCTTTCCCTGGTGAAGAAAACACCCTTCACAACAGTTGGCCAGATCAAGAACACTCTCCAGGAGGTAGGTGTATGTGTGTCAAAGTCAACAATCAAGATAAGACTTCACCAGAGTGAATACAGAGGGTTCACCACAAGATGTAAACCATTGGTGAGCCTCAAAAACATGGCGTGGGCATGTATGGCTGCCAATAAAACTGCTTCTCTTGTATTTTTTGATGATGTGACTGCTGACAAAAGCAGCAGGATGAATTCTGAAGTGTTTCGGGCAATATTATCTGCTCACATTCAGCCAAATGCTTCAGAACTCATTGGACGCCGCTTCACAGTGCAGATGGACAATGACCCAAAGCATACTGCAAAAGCAACCAAAGTTTTTTAAGGGAATGTTATGCAATGGCCAAGTCAATCACCTGACCTGAATCCGATTGAGCATGCATTTCACTTGCTGAAGACAAAACTGAAGGGAAAATGCCCCAAGAACAAGCAGGAACTGAAGACAGTTGCAGTAGAGGCCTGGCAGAGCATCACCAGGGATGAAACCCAGCGTCTGGTGATGTCTATGCATTCCAGACTTCAGGCTGTAATTGACTGCAAAGGATTTGCAACCAAGTATTAAAGTAAAGTTTGATTTATGATTATTATTCTGTCCCATTACTTTTGGTCCCTTAACAAGTGGGAGGCACACATGCAAACTGTTGTAATTCCTACACCGTTCACCTGATTTGGATGTAAATACCCTCACATTAAAGCTGACAGTCTGCAGTTAAAGCACATCTTGTTCATTTCATTTCAAATCCATTGTGGTGGTGTATAGAGCCAAAAATGTTAGAATTGTGTAGATGTCCCAATATTTATGGACCTGACTGTATGTCCCAATATATTATGGAGACGGCGTTACCTGTTCTAGACCCCCAAGATGCATTGGATCTGGAGGAGCCCTTCTCTATTATAGAAGTTCTTGGGGCCATTAAGGCCCTGAAAACTGGTATGTGCCTGGGTCCGGACGGATTCACTCCACGCTTTTACAAAACGTCTTACCTTGGAACAGATCGGTTTGGGTTCACGGTTCCTTGCTCGGATTATGTTCCTCTATTCTCTTCCTTCGGCGTCTGTCCTGGTTAACGGTATGGTTTCTTCGCCCTTTCCCATATCGAATGGGACCAGACAAGGATGTCCCCTTTCGCCCCCTTCTCTTTGTTTTAATAATGGAACATCTTGCGAGAGCCATACGAGCTAACTACTCAATCTTGGGCATCCGCACTCAACTCCGGACATCATAAATTATCCTCATACGCCAACGACCTTCTAGTTTACGTTCAACAGCCACTTATTTCCTTCCCCAGTCTTTTTCCACAAATTTCGTAGATTTGGTTCCTTCAGCATCTTTAAACTTAATATCTCTAAAACGAAGACCCTCAATATTTCTTTACCTCACCATATTCTGACGAACCTTTAGCCTAACTTTTCATTTCAATGGCTTCCGAAGGCTATCACTTACTTGGGGATCCAGATTTCAGCCGATCTTAATGCTCTATTGTCCCTTCATTATATACCCTTACTTTCGCGTATCCAAAGGGATTTGGCTTCATGGAGTGCTCCAGCCCTGCCCTGGTTCGGCCACATCAACACCTTCAAGATGGATACTTTGCCTAAGCTACTATACGTTTTTCAGACTGTATCGATCACTGTCCCTCTGAGTTTTTTCCTTTCATTACGCTCCCTTTCAATTACATTTATTTGGCACCATGGGTTTTCCAGGTTCAAACACAGGTTACTTATTTATCTGAAACTCGAGGGTGGAGTGGGTTTACTGGACTTTGAGCTTTACTACAGAGCCACGTTACTAGTTTGGATGCCTGATTGGTTTCCTAGACCCCTCCGTAAAGCCTCTTGTATGATTGAACAGGATCTCTCTCAGGTTGATCTTCGGGCATTTCCATGGGGGCATGATCGGGAATATTTGCGCTTTCCCGGCTTACCCTCTTTGACTTTAGCTGTTCTGCAGTTGTGGTATAAATGAGGCATAATTACTCTTTTATCCTCAGATCCCTCTTCCTTATCACAACTATTTGATAACCCCACTCTTCCTCAGGGGTTTGGCTCTTCCATTATTGGACCCTTCACACGCGCTTCCTGGCCCGTGGCTCGGGACTTTATCTGCCCCCTATCGGTGGGTCTAGGGATTGGTTAACCACTCTACACCTATCCTCCTTTTGCAAGCACTTGCACTCTTCCTCCAGCATTCATCGCCTACTTTCTGAGATTGCCCGGCTGTATTCCCTCTGACCCACCAAGACACGTCCTAGCTTCTCTCTATAAAGTGCTCCACAATGCTCTTCACTCTGAACTCCCTCCCTACACTAAGGCAAGGGATCGAGACCTAAGTAAGGATATTTCAGCGGAAAACTGGTCCACGTCGTCCCACTTTACTCATAAATCGTCTATTTCTTGCTACTCACAAAGGAATTTTAAGCTTCCTCAATGGTACAGGGATCCCCTCTCTCTACACAAAATCTTTCCCTCTACACCTGATCTTTGTTGGTGCTGTAATAGAGCTGTTGGTACACAGCTCCACATCTGGTGGAATTGTGATCAAATACCACCCTTCTGGCGACAAGTCTTTGCTGTATATAACCGGGTCTATGGTGAGTCCTTGGCCCCTTTGCCAGAAATTGCCCTTCTATCTATATTACCGGGCTCACAGGCAGCACAGAAGAAAAGTCTGTTGCGCTTCTTTCTGTCTGCGGCCCGCCAATTGATACCTCTCTTTTGGAAAACAGCCACCCCCCCTCCTTTCCTGATGTGGGTCTCTGTGCTTAATGATACCATGCGTATGGAGGAAATGCTGGCGTTTACCAATGATACCTATGATAAACATAAGTTGCTGTGGACGATCTGGCTCCATTTCTCCTCCTCTGCGACTCTCCAAGATTTGTGCTCCTCTGTTGCGCTTTAGTGGAGTCGAACCTTGCTCCCACGACTACTTTTCATTTTGGCTTATCTGCTGATTGGACCCTGCGGTCCGTGGTGAGATGCGGGCAGTGGGGTCGCTCCGGTGAGATTCGGTTGAGGAACCACCCTACTGTTGCTTTCTACTATCCCCGTCTCCCAACCCCCCTCTCTCCTCTCTCTTCTCCTCTTTTACTTTCCGCTGGCTCCCCCCTCCCCCCTTTTTTTTTTAGTTTACATTTTTGGTTGTATGGCGTTCTCTCACATTGTTTCAGACATCTCGCATGGGGAGGCCCTCCTGATACTTTATTATGTTATACCTCCGTAATATCAGTTATTGATCCTTTCCTCTTGCAGTGTTACTGCATCATTTTCATACATCCATATGGATCATACTCTCATCTGTGATTTTTTATTTTTTTGTTAATTTACTTGTACATGCTTTTTATACTTCTCATGTCTGTTAGATTTATGCAAAATAATAAAGACATATTTTCCTTTAAATCCAACACTATCCTTATGTGAGACTGGGGACCTACCATCTGCTCTACACATTGCTCCATTTCCTTCTTGCTGTGATACAGCAAGTCATGGTATACTGCAAAACAGGGTATACTAGGTTACCTCTAATTCTTGAGATTCCTAGTTTATCACCTTACCTTTTTCAAAGCAGTTGCCATTTTGTGATCCCGCAACTGTGTTGTCCTAAAATCTTCCCTGATCAATGGTATATCTATTATTTCTGTTTCTGGGGAAGTTTCTTCTGACTCCCCCATCATGACTGGCAGTTGTAAGTTGTCAAGTTCCTCTGAAATAGGGGTGTCAACATCCCTCTCTTGTTCATGCAAAAAATTTTAATAATTTACTTCAGACACATTTCCAATACCACTTACCTGTTTATCCCCACAGAAAAGTAAAAGAGTCATGACTCTAAAAATTTTAGCTAGGTACTAAAAATTGCACCTTAATCACATTTACCATAGTCCTTGTCTGAAGTTACTGTGTATACTGCATTTTAGTTTACCTTAATGGGAAACTAATATTATTTTTTATTTTCCTTAGATTGGCTGCCAAGAAATATATTGGTGCAACAAATTACAAGGAAAAACTTCACAGTGCCTTTACACCTTGTGGAACATTTGTTATAGCAGGGAGTGAAGATGGGATGGCATATGTCTGGAATGCAGAAACAGGTATGTTTCACTTCATGTTTGATGTGTATTTGCTAATTATGTTTGACTGTTTAAAATATTGATTTGGAGACATAGATACAGACTATGCATTAGAATATTAACATACGTAAAAGGGCCAGATCATATCTGTGTGGTGTGGTTTTGGCGCTGTGAATTTTACAAGCATTTTACATGTGTTTTAGGCATGCTACCATTGCACTCTATACTGTAGAACACATGTTTTGATTAAAACCCATCAAAGATGCAGCATGTAAGATTTTTTTAGCACACTATGCCTAAACTCACATTAAATGTACAGGTGTGAACGGAGCCTAAGGCTGGCCATACATTATACAATTATCTGCAGATTTTCTGCCCAATTTCCTTTAGATTTACCTTCAACTATGTAGTGCAAGGGCCTGCCTAATTGGATACAACTGAAAGTGTTGTTTAGGTTTGTCCTCCTATTATATGGTTTTTGGTAAATCTAAACCAAAAATCTGCAGATAATTGTATAATGTATGGCCAGCCTAAATGTTTGTGGTGTTATTTCAGTGTGAAGGGAACATGGTAGCAGCAGTTAACGGCCTGTGCCCATGCCAAAAGCTGTTATTGCTCTGATTAGGTTTTTTCTGCTATCTTGTCAGAGTAAATGTTTAGGATTTCCTTCTCAGTGATTAGATTCCTGCAAACTCTCATATTTCACTGACTAATGAAGGAAGCTCAGATCTGCTTGCATACCACAAATCCATCCACCAAAAGACCGACAAGTTATCTGATATATTACTTGCCTAAGATTCATCAGATCTTTCTGGTCTCTGATAAACCTTGACTTGAGTGTACTCTGAATTTGACACAGTTTCCGATACTAGTTTCAAGGTGTCCAGCCATCCACTTTATTTTAGGAATTGTTTTTGCCCTGAACCCTTTGGCCACTATAAAGCTCTGTAAAGGCATAATTACAATGCATTCAAAAAGTATTCAGACTCCCTTCACTTTTTCAATTTTGGCATGCTGCAACCTGATACTATAGTTGTTTAAATTCATTTTTTTCTCATTAATCTGCATTTAGTGTCCAATAATGACAAAATGAACACAGAATTTTAGAAATGTCTGTGAATTTATTAAAAAGAAAAAACTGAAATATCACATGTACTTACGTATTCAGACCCTTTACTCTGTACTTTGTTGAAGCACCTTTGACAACAATTACAGTCTGGAGTCTTTCTGGGTATGAGGAGACAAGCTTTGCATACCTGGATATAGGGAATTTTCTGCATTCTTCTTTCTAAATCCTTTCAAACTCAGTCAGGTTGGATGAGGACTATCGGTGGACAGCCATTTTCAGGTCGCTCCAGAGATGTTAAATAGCGTTCAAGTCAGGGCTCTGGCTGGGCCACTCTAGGACATTTACAGAGTTGTCCCTAAGCCACTCCTGTGTTGTCTTGGCTGTGTGCCTAGAATTGTCATGTTGGAAGGTGAACCTTTGGCCCAGTCTGGGGTTCTGAGCGCTGTGGATTTCATTGAGGATATCTCTGTACTTTTCTCCATTCAGCTTTCCCTCAAACCTGACCAGTCTCCCAGCCCCTTCTGCTGAATAACACCCCCACAGCATGATGCTGTCACCTCCACTCACTGTTAGGATCGTATTGGGCAAGTGATAAGCACGGCAAGCAGTTTGATCTTGGTTTCATCAGACAAGAGAATATTTTTCTTCACAGTCTGAGAGGTGCTTTTTTGCAAACTCCAAGTGTACTTTCATGTGTTTTGCACTGAAGAGAGGTTTCCATCTAGCCACTCTACCATAAAGTCAACATCACTGGAGGACTGCAGTGATGGTTGTACTTCTGGAATTTTGTCCCATCTCTACACAGGCTCTCTAGAGCTCAGTCAGTGACCACTGGGTTCTTGGTCACCTTTCTTACTGAGGCCCTTCTCCCCAATTGCTCAGTTTGGCTGGGCGACCAGCTATTGGAAAAGTCCTGGTTATGCCAAACTTCTTCCATTTGAGAATTTTGGATGCCACTATGCTCTTGGGAACCTTCAGTGCAGCATACATTTTTCTAGTCTTTTTCCAGATCTGTGCCTTGCAATAATCCTGTCTCGGAGCTCTGCAGGCATTTCCTTTTGACCTCACAGCTTTTCCTCTGATACAGTATGCATTGTCAGCTGTGAGGTCTTTTATAACGAGGTGTGTGCTCTTCTAAATCATGTCCAATCAATTTAATTTATAGCAGGTGGACTCCAATCAATGTGTAGAAACATCTCAGCAATGATCAAGAGAAAATTGAAGGCACCTGAGCTAAATTTCAAGTGTTGTTGCAAAGTGTCTGAATACTTATGCCAATGTGATATTTCAGTTTTTTCTTTTTCATACATTTGCAAACATTTCTTAAATTCTGTTTTCACTTCGTCATTATGGGATACTGAGTATAGATTAATGAGACAAAAATTAATTGAAACAATTGTATCAGGCCGCAACATAACAAAACTGAAAAAATTGAAGGGGGTCTTAATAATTTATGAATGCACTGCAAACATCTTGGGAAAAAAGTAGGTGTGGTCTTATTGTTTTCTTTCACAGCTAAACATTCGGGGGTGGTAATTTTTAAAATTACATTTTGTTTTATCATGTAAGGCCTTCCTTGCATAACTAGACATAGCTGACCTCCTTTAAATGTAATAAAAAACCACTGCATTCTCTTATAGCTTTATTTCACAATAAGTACAACAGTTTCTATATGTACTTAAACATGTTTACGTGGATGAACAGTATGATTAACGGTTTGTTACAGTGTAGCCCAAATGTTTATAAGCCAAAGTATCTATCTGTACCAAAGTATCAAAATGCAATATACAGTCTAGTGGTGTTTCAGTTAAAAACAATCTTAATCATACAGTACAGGACACGGGCAATTTATTGATGCACCCTGGGTTATAGTCTTTTAACTTCAAGTGACTAGACACTTGCAAGTTTTTGAGGACATGCCCCCCCACCTCTCCTCCATATTGCCATACTGCTATAGACATAAAAAGGTTTACAAAAAGTTGCCAACCAATCCCTTTTAATAAACGGTAAGAATATGCATTTTGACCCTCCCAAAAATCTTTGCTGAACTCTATCCAGTGGAAAAAGCATTTGCAAAACAGTGGGTTGCTTCTGTGGTTGATCCAGCCATATCTGTTCTAAACAAACAATTCACTGTACCTATTGAATATGTTTTGCATTTTTAATATTCTGCTGACCAGAAATTTGAGACGCTCCTAAAAGTTGTCTTTTACCTGGCAGTCCCAGCCCTGCAACTAGCTCTTGCTGCTATTTTTATATGTCAAACTGCAACTACCTAGACTTGGACAATGAATAACCAACATAATCCTGTCTTTCAGGATGGTGCTATTGCAGAAAACTGCCTTCTGCTTTTTTTCTCTGTAGATGCCCTAGGATACATCTTAGGACAAATAGCCATAATGGCTCTAATCTCCATTCATATACGCAGAATCCTATGGCTAAAAGCTTGGACAGCAGAAGCTGCCTGTGCGAGGCAGTGATAATCAAAATAATTTCCCTGTGCCCGTGGTCTACCACCCAACCCCTCAACTGAACACACAATATCTCCCCAGATATTAATCAGTTCTTGCCAAAACATTTGCCTGTTAAAGGTGCCTCACATGCATGTCTTTTCAAGGAAGGCATCTGTTTGGTTATGGTACTCGACCAATTCATCAAAAAGGCCACATGTGGGAACATTTTACATCCTCAAGGGAAGGTGACGTAGTACACCCCAACCCCTTCCCTTCCCCCATGAGCTCCTAGCTTCTCAAAATATATTATAGAGTACATTCACACTCAAACCAGGCTTCAACTTGAGGAGCTTCAACCCTTTCTTTTGGCACAAGGCTTACCCCACAAAGGCCACCAAGCCCTCTTAATAATGAAGGGGCATCCTCACTCTTAAGGGTGTTGCAGACCTTTGGGTTCAGTTTGTGGATTCAGAATGGTACAAGATAGAGATAAAACTCTGCGTCACTGCTCTCTTCTTTTAAATCAACCAAAGAGCATCAGATTTGCAAAAGCCCTAAACCACCCTTTGTCCCAGGGAGCTGCTCTACGAATATACAAGACAGGTTTACGGGATTCTACTCATACTTGTTCATAATACCAAAGCTCAACAGAGGTATCTTTCCTATTCTAAATTTATAATCCCTAACAAATTCCTTCACATTCCAAAATTTTGTATGGAATCTGCAAGGTCAGTAATTGCCTCTCTGAGAAAAGGGGAATGCATTGCATTTGCATGTTTCCATTTACCCACCTCATCAGCAATTTTTATGCTTTTCAGTGGCAGGTAACCACTTTCAATTTGTATTGCCCTTAAGCCTGTCCTCTGCTCCCAGGGTATTCACAATGGTTTTAGCACTCCTGCTCCCCCTTCTCAGAACTCTGGGCATCCAGGTGACAGGCTATCTAGACTACCTAATCCAGAAGGATTCATCTCCTTTACAACTCTCAGTAAATGTTTAAAAGATAGTTCAGCTGCTTCAGATCTTTGGCTGGGTGATGAATGTCAAAAAATATGCTCCCTAGCCTTCCCTGCACCTGAAATACTTCGGTCTGATTCTGGATACATGCCATGCACAGGTATTTCTTCCAAAAACAAAGTTCTTTCTCCAAGAGCTCATGCTCAGCAACTGAGATCCAAAAGAGATTTGCCTTGAGAGTTATTTGTCTATTGATGGCCTTTTTCGTGGCAGTACCTTTCACCCATTTCCATTCAAGAAAGTCCTTGTCCTGGTGAATCCCTACTTCAACTCAAAGATTGGGAAAATCTTTCCTTTCCTACAATATGAAAGTTCTTACAACAGATACAAGTTTGTCAGGTGCCTTCCAATCCTTGACAGTTCAGGGAACATGGTCAAGAGAAGAGGCCAGACTTCCCATCAACATTTTGGAGCTCAGAGCTATCAGGCTGTTCCTCCAGCACTAGACTCCCCCCTTCTGAAGAGACACCCAAATTAGGTGCAGTCAGAGAATGCCACCACAATGTCTTATATCAACCACCAAGGGGACACGAATAGCCTTGCTGCCTAAAAGGAAGCCAGATTCTTATTGTCCAGGGATTTCTGCAGTCCACACCTAGGAGAGGAAACCTGGCAAGTGGATTATCTCAGCTGTCACTGGTTGAACCAGGGAGAATGGTTTCTTCATGCATATGTGTTCAATCTGATATGCCAAAAATTAAGGACTCCGGATATTGATTTCCAAACCTCCATATACAACAACAAACTACCTACATTTGTATCCAGAACCAGGGATCATCTATCTCTGGCCTCTGATTATGTAGCTATTCCCAGGGAGTGACCTGGGAGGATACGGAGCCAGAGAGGGAATCATGGGCTTTTTCTACTGGTGCGAGAGAACGGGCTCTACTGTACTAAATGGGTCATACAATGCTTGAGGAATTTGGAAAGACCTGTCCTACTGTAGGGTTTTAAAAAAAAAAAAAAAAAGTAAAAACTGTTTTGTTGCTAATGTTTGAAGTGTTGCACGCATTTGTACCAATGGTGTAATGTACTGTATTTTGTATAGTGGTTGTATTTGTATTGTGTGTGTATGTGTGCACAATATTTTCTCTGTAAAAAGTATTTAATTTAAAAATGTTTTCTAGGTTTCTAGGCAACTCCATAATTATAACTTTGATGCAAGTGAGCTTTTAATAAATTTTAATCTGTAACATTTTTGGATTTGTGTAGACTGTTATTGATTTGTGGAACTGACATTGTAATTTTATTTTTCTAAATATTTCATTATATTCCTTCTATCACAGGGGATCAAGTAGCCAAGTATTCGGAGTTATCCTACACAGCGCCTCTTCGGGATGTTGCCTTTCATCCTCATGAACATATGGTTGCATTTTGTGCCTTTGGACTAAACCAGCCTATTCTTTTTTATATTTATGATTACAAAGGTAAGTATTAATTCAAAGTAATGCCAAGGCCAGCCCTTATTAAAAACAGAATGTATTCAGAAAGTTGTATCTAGAGGAAAAAAATTACTAAAAGAATTAATGAAAGCTTACCAGACCAGAGATCTGTCTGTGTGTAATGAGAGCATGTTTTTCTTTCCATCAACGAAAGACAAATGGGGAAAAAAGAGAAAAAAAATTGTCTAACAAATTATGCACTGATTTGCATGTTCATGAGGGATATAGGTATTTGATCCCCTTCACAAAACATGACTTAGTACTTGGTGGCAAATCCCTTATTGGAAATCAGAGGTCAGACGTTTCCTGTAGGTAGCCACCAGGTTTGCACACATCTCAGGAGGGATTTTGGCCCACTCCTCTTGACAGATCCTCTCCAAGTCTTTAAGGTTTGGTGGCTGATGTTTGGCAACTTGAACTTTCAGCTCCTTCTACAGATTTTCTATCGGATTAAGGTCTGGAGACTGCCTAGGCCACTCCAGGACCTTAATGTGCTTCTTCTTGAGCCACTCCTTTGTTGCCTTGGCCATGTGTTTTGGGTCATTGTCATGCTGGAACACCCATCCACGACCCATTTTCAATGCCCTGGCTGAGGGAAGAAGGTTTTCACCCAAGATTTGACGGTACATTGCCCCGTACTTCGTCCCTTTTGATGCGGTGCAGTTGTCCTGTCCCCTTAGCAGAAAAACACCCCCAAAGCAGAATGTTTCCACCACCATGTTTGACAGTTGGGATGGTGTTCTTTGGGTCATAGGTAGCATTTCTCCTCCTCCAAACAAAGCGAGTTGAGTTGATGCCAAAGAGTTCGATTTTGGTCTCATCTGACCACAACACTTTCAAACAGTCCTCTGCATCATTCAGATGTTCAGTGGCAAACTTCAGATGGGCCTGGACATGTGCTTTCATGAGCAGAGGGACCTTGGGAGGACTGCAGGATTTCAATCCTTGTCGGCGTAGTGTGTTACCAATTGTTTTCTTGGTGACTGTGGTCCCATCTGCCTGGAGATCATTGACAAGATCCTCACGTGTAGTTCTGGGATGATTCCTCACTGTTCTCATGATCATTGACACTCCACGAGGTGAGATCTTTCATGGTGCACTAGACCTAGGGAGACTGACAGTTGTTTTGTGTTTCTTCCATTTGCGAATTATTGCACCAACTGTTGTCACCTTCTCACCAAGCTGCTTTTCGATAGTTTGGTAGCCCAGTCCAGCCTTGTGTAGGTCTACAATCTTGTCCCTGACATCCTTGGACAGCTCTTTTGTCTTTGCCATGGTGGAGAGTTTGGAATCTAATTGATTGATTGCTCCTGTGGACAGGTGCCTTTTATACAGGTAACAAAATGAGATTAGCAGCACTCCCTTTAAGAGACTGCTTCTAATCTCAGCTTGTTACCTGTATGAAAGACACCTGGTAGACAGAAATCCTGCTGAATGATAGGAGATCAAATACTTATTTGCCTCATGAGCATGCAAATAAGTGCAAATGCATTTCTTTTGAATTTTGTGTTGCTATTCTGTCTCTCAGTGTTACAATACACCTACCATTCAATTTTTAGACTGATCATTTCTTTGCGAGTGGGCAAACATTCAAAATCAGCAGGGGATCAAATACTTATTTCCTTCACTGTACAAACTGCTCAAAACAATTTAAAGAAACAATTTTTAGTCAGTATAGCTTCAATTAACCTCCTGGGATATAGATCTGGTCATTTAAGTAGCAGAGGGGGTTGTTAATCAGTTTCAGCTGCTTTGGTGTTAATGAAATTAAGAACAGGTGCACTAGATGGGAAACAATGAGACGACCCCCAAAACAGGAATGGTTTACAAGTGGAGGCCACTGACATTTTTTTCCCTACTCCTCTTTTCTGACTGTTTTCACTAGTTTTGCATTTGGCTACGGTCAGTGTCACTACTGATAGCATAAAGCAATACCTGGACCCTACAGAGGTTGCACAGCTGAAACTGATTAACAACCCCCTCTACTACTTAACTGACCAGATCAATATTCCAGGAGTTTAATTGACTTGATGCTATACTCTGATTAAAAAGTGTTCCTTTCATTTTTTTTAGCTACAGTTGGATTGGTAAGTAGATGTCTCTGCCCTTCCATCTTTGAAAGCGATGTGGGGCGTGGATACTCCCTGGGGTGGTTGGTCCCTACAGCGTTCTTCTCCCCCCCCCCCCTACAGACCTGGGCTCTTGTCACCCCCCCCCCCCTGCTGTGGACAGTGGGTGTTAGGGGTTCTTTTTTGTGTCGGGTAGCCCTCCCTGTGTCACTGTATAGCCAGGTGGCCACCTGGTCTTGGCCAGAGGAAGTCCACCGGTGCCTTGGGTACTTTTTGCATTTATCTACTGTCCCCCTACCTCCAAATCTACCCCGGGCCAGTACGGTACAGTAAAAGCCATTGGGTCATGTGGTAAGGGCCTTCGTGCTGGTACTTGGGGTATGTCTCTGCTGCCATCTGCTCTGCAGGAAAGGGTATGTTCTGGGCTCCCTTGCTAGCCAGAAGTTGGTATCCCACCCCCTGCGAGTGTACCTACTGCGCTGTCGGGCTGCCTGCAAACTGTAGGCTGGGGCTTCATGGCCTGCTAAAGTGGGAGGACTCTGCCGCCATTTTGTCTCTGGGCACTCATCCTTCCTAGCAGACACTTCCGTGCCATTAAACTGGAGGCAGATCAGTTTAGTCCTGGCCCTCTCCCTGATGGGCGGAACTGTAGAGGGTGGATGTTCAGTGTGCGGTTCCTTTGCACTGTAGCACCACCATGTTTACTAGGGAAGTTCCCACTTACTTTCCTCCTAGCAGCTGCCTGGGTGTGTGGCTGCTGGCTCTGACTCCCTTATCCTGTGGAGCGGAGCTGGACTGACTGTTCTCGGGGAGGCTGAGTGTGACGTGGCTGCTGGTTCTAATTCTGGCCAGGTCTGCTAAATGTGTCTCTGGTGGCTCAACAAGAAGCTCATGGCTTTAAGGTTCAAATCCAGGCCCTGACAGCTACAGGGGTTCCCTTTTACCCCAAATTAAAAAAAAAAGACACAAGCAGTGGGCTCTTTGGCCTGTGGAGTAGGTGAACACCACCTTCCACAGCAGATTGCATGTTTGGGCCCTACATTGGTCTACGGTCTGCACTGGTGGGAAACTTTTGGTGCCTGAACGGGGCTTTGGCTGTTGAATGCAGGAAGGAGGAGGCCTCACCTGTTGTCGTTCCCTGCAGGAGTAGTCTCTGGTGGCCATCCCACTCCAGGTACTGCCGCATGCTTTCCTGTTGGTAGTCCTCTGGCACTGCTGCTAGGGCTTTTCCCTTGGACCTATGAGTTAGCTTTTACCTCTGCTTGCCTGGAGATATGTTTATCTCCATGGCCATGCTGCTCCCTTGGAGCTACTGAGTGTATTTCGGTACATGATCCCTTTGCAGAGTTCTTTTTTTTAAAGGTGGGTCTCTCCTCCTGTGGTGGATTCTGTGCCACCAATCGATCCATAGCACTCATGTTGCTGGTGGAGGAGTCTTTGCCTTTCAAGGTCCTGGCAGAGCATGTGTGGAAGCTTTCATTCTCACCTACACGGTGCTGCTGCTGGTGTTAGCCACAGTTCTGGTGTCCCCGGCACTAGAAAAAGGTGTTCGTGTTACGACAGGTCTGCCTGAGGGAAGTGCCCTTGGTGCCTGTGACCTGGTGGACCAGTTGGCCTAGGAATAAAGTACGTTTGTGACTTGTCCTGTGATGCTGATCTGCTTCTCTCCAGAGTTGCCATTTCACTGGCCAACATTGTCAGGATCCTGTGGGGCAAGAGTTTCTTCCTCCCTCAGGTCGTTAAGGGTAAGGAACCGCATTGGGAGCACAACAGCGCTGTTTTCGTGCCTCTGGGTCCTTGCACAAGGGTTGCTATCCCTTCCTTCAAGACTTCCATGGCGGTGTCAAGCACGGATGGCTCCTCACACCCTCCAGGCCTGCGTATATATCCTCCTCAGCGCGTAGGTCTGCCCCCACCCACACCCTGGGTGAGGGGTCGCCTTCGCTAGTTTCCGGGCCATGAATCTCCCTTGTCTCTGAACAGTGGGTCCATGAAATTATTTATCGGACTGAAAAACATATTTTGTTTCTTTACACCTAGTAGGTGTTTTTCCTCCATTCTACAGTTTTTGCTGTGGGCTGCATAGGGGGCTGTGCAGGACATGCTCCTTCAAGGAGTGTTGTTCTGGTCCCTAAGTCAGAGAGTTCCGGGGTCTTTACTTCATGCCCAATCCTGGATCTCACAGCTCATACTGCATTGGCGTGAGTCCCCAAGTTGTAATGTAATCCATTCACTCGGTGGTGGCTGTCCTTCACCAAGGGCATTTTCTGGCTTCCATAAACATCAAGTGTGCTTACTTACAGTTAGGCCCATATATATTTGGACAAAGGCACAATTTTAGTTTTTTCAGGTATTTCCAAAACATATTCAAGCTATAGTTCTGTAATGGATATGAGCTGAAAATGCACACTCTGGTTTAATTTGAGGGTATGTAAATCCAAATTGGAGGAAGGGTTTAGAAAGTACAGCTCTTAAGAGTAGCCACCTCCCCTTTTTCAAAGGACCAAAGGTAATTGGAGAGTTGAATATAATCATAAATAAAATGTTCATTTGTAATATTTTGTTGAGAATCCTTTACTGGCAATGACTGCCTGAAGTCTGGAACCCATGGACATTACCAAAGACTGGGTTTCCTCCTTTCTGATGCTTTGCCAGGCTCTAACTGCAGCTGTTTTCAGTTGTTCTTTGTTTGTGGTTCTCTCTATCTTTTAGTTTGGCCTTCAGCAAGTGAAATCCATGCTCAGTTGGGTTGAGATCAGGTGATTGACTCGGCCATTGCAGAATATTACACTTCTTTTCCTTCAAAAGCTCCTGGGCTGCTTTTGCAGTGTGTTTTGGATCATTGTCCATCTGTACTGTGAAGCGCCGTCCAATCACCTTTGCTTCCTTTGGCTGAATCTGGGCTGACAGTATATCTGTAAACACTGCAGAATTCATCTGGCTGCTTCTGTCTTCTGTCACATCATCAATAAACACCAATGACCCAGTGCCACTGGAAGCCATGCATGCCCATGCCATCACACTGTCTCCACCATGTTTTACAAATGACATTGTATGCTTTGGATCATGAGCTGTTCCAAGGCTTCTCCACACTTTTTTCTTCCCATCATTCTGGTACAGATTAATCTTAGTTTCATCCATCTAAAGAATGCTTTTCCAGAACTGGTCTGGCTTTTTAGATGTTTTTGGCAAAGTTTAATCTGGCTTTTCTATTCTTCAGGCTAATGAATGGTTTGCACCTTGTGGTGAACCCTCTGTATTTGCTCTCTTGAAGTCTTCTCCTGATTGTAGACTTTGACAATGATACGCCCACCTCCTGGAGAGTGTCCTTCACTTTCCTGGATGTTGTGAATGGGGTTTTCTCCTTGCGTCTTCCAGGACAGCCCCCCTTGAGACGTAGAGCTCCTCCCCCCGGGTAAGGAAACACGCCATCCCCCGCACCTTTAAAAGGCGGACCTCCAGGCCTCCATCCCTAGTTTTTATTGTTTCCTGATCCGGAAGGAACATGTTTTGGAACCTTAGGGGGGTCTCTGCACTCTCTGGGGACAGTCCTGGAAGAGTGTGGGTCCAGAGGTTCACTTACCTCTTCTCCCTGCGCGCCTTCCACGGTGAGTGGGGCTGGAGCGCGTGGAAGCCTTCGTACCCAGGCGGGGGACTGGCGATGGCGTCGCAGGGGAGCGGGGGTGTCCGGCGGTTAGTTGGGGCATCTGCTCCCTTTAGGCCTGTCGTGCTTCTATCCCCAAGGTGTTCGGCACAGGCGTGCAGAGCACTGGGCGGAAGGGGAACGGGCGGGACTTCTGGGAGGGGCGGGGCGTTCTACAGGCCAGAAGTCTGACGCGACTTCCGGTGGACGAGGCCTTGCGTTTCAGCTGGGCCCTGCGCTCCACGGACCGGAAGTTAGGGAACTTCCGGGGGCAGGGCCCTACGCTCCAGGAACCGGAAGTCCGGCACAGTGATGTCATCGTCGGGCACCGGAGACGCAGGTTCCAGTCTCCACAAGACAGAAGAAAAGGTGCAGGCTTCCACTGGGACGGTCGGTGGAGCGTGAAGACCAGCAGAGGCTGTGACCACGCCAGACGGAACAGTATGGAAGCTGGCCCATCGCAAGCAGATCCTGGTTCCAGCACCGGCTACTCTCAGGTAGTCCCCTTTTAGCTGACTCCTGGGAAGTGGGTTGAGGGTTCCCCCAGTCTCTGTGGGCAGGTGATGGGGGGGCACACTGCAGGTTCCCCCTAGCACTGGTGTGTAGCGGGGGTTGGGGAGCTGAGGGTCCATATGATTTTTTTCTCTTTGCCTTTAAGTTAAGACCAAGGACAGGACCCTGGTACAGGCCCCAAAGAGAAAATGTGCAGTTTGCGCAGCTAAGTTGGGATCTGCGTGTGAAAAACCCCTGTGCAGCAGCTGCATTGATAGTTTCGTTAAGGATGAGTCCTTCACGGCCTGCTACAAAGTGTTGTCCTCCATTAAGAATGACATGACGGTGACGTTTCAGTCCTTTAGGTCCCTGTTTTGAGAGGATGCAGACTCCACTAGGGCTTGGGGCGCAGTCGGCCACAGCTGTAGGGACAACTAGGCAGGAAGACCCAGAGGAGGAGGACCCTTGATCCCTTGCCTCCTCTCAAGCAGGTTCTGGTTCGGAGGCCGAGAACGAGGAGAGCGCTGCTTCTAGACGCTCTAGATATAAGTTGGCCCTAGAGGATGTGAAGGATCTCCTAAAGGCTATTTATGAAACTTTGGAGATTGAAGAGGAGGAAGTGTCCTTATCCAAGCATGACCTCATGTACCAGGGACTTCATGCTAAAATGACCAGAGTTTTCCCAGTGCATAGTTCTTTGATTGATACCATCAAGCAGGAAGGGGAAAATCCAGAAAAGAAACCCTTCTTTTCAGGGGCTTTGAAAAGGTTTCCATTTGACGAGGATGCGTCGCAGCCTTGGAACAAGGTTCCAAGATTGGAAGCTCCCTTATCTAGAATTTCAAAGAGAATGGATCTGGCTTTCGAGGACATGGGGGCCTTAAGGGACCCAATGGACAAGAGAGCGGATGTTTTGCTACATAGGGCATGGGAGTCTTCTTCAGTTAGGCTTAAACCAGCCCTTTCCGCGACCTGTGTGGCCAGAAATTTAGAATGCTGGCTTACCCAGTTACAGAACCATCTGGCGGCGGGAACTTCAAGGCAGCAGATTTTAAAATCTCTGCCTTTACTGTTTAAAGTGGCTGGGTTTTTGGCAGATGCCTTGGCGGAATCGGTTAAACTGGCTGCAAGATCTTCGGCCTTAGTTAATTCAGCCAGGTGGGCCTTATGGTTAAAATCCTGGGCAGGGGACTCAGCGTCTAAATTATGCCTTTGCGCTTTGCCTTTTTTAGGGGATAATCTTTTTGGCCCTGGTTTGGAGGAGGCTCTCGAACGTACGGCCGATAAAAAGAAAGCCTTTCCGGAAGGTAAAAAAGGATTTCCTAGGAAAAACTTTCGCCCTAAAACCCGGATGCTACAAGGTAGAGAAAGTCAGTGCAAGAAGCATTGGACAGGACATAAGAACAGGGGGAAAGGGGGGATTTTATTCAATCCTCCTCAAGGCCCCTCCAAGTCACAATGACTTAAGCGTCCCGGTGGGGGGAAGGTTGGGGTTTTTTCTCCCTCAGTGGGCGTCTATCTCCCCGAACCCCTACATTTTGGACTTGATTCAGAAAGGTTACAAGCTGGAGTTTGATGCCTGTCCTCCAAGCAGTTTTTTAGTCACCAACCTTCCCAAAGACCGGGTGAAGGCTCAGACTCTATGCGGTCTGATTGGGGATCTAGTAGACCAGCAGGTACTAGTTCAGGTTCCCCAGAGCGAGCTGGGTTTGGGGTATTATTCCCAAGTTTTTGTCGTGGGAAAGCCCTCGGGCAGGTTCCAGCTAATTTTGAATCTGCGGCCTCTGAATCAGGCCCTGAAATACAAACATTTCAGGATGGAGTCAATTATTCTGTAAGGAATATCCTTTTTCAGGATTGTTTTATGGCCACACTAGATCTAAGGGACACATATTTTCACATTCCCATTCATCAGGCAAGCCAGAGATACCTAAGGATAGCGATAAGAATGGGTTCACAGGTCTTCCACTGGCAGTGTCAGGCCTTGCCCTTCTGGCTAGCGTTGGCACCAAGAACTTTTACCAAGGTATTGGCAGAGGCCTTAGTTCCCCTGAGAATGAAGTCTATCACAATTGTTCCTTATTTAGACGATCTTCTTTTTGTGGCCAAATCTTATCAACAATTGGCTGAGGAGCTGCTGGTGGCTCAGAATCTCCTTCAGGGTCTAGGTTGACTCATCAACAGCGAGAAGTCAGCGTTTACACCCTCCCAGAGGGTAGTGTACCTGGGATACGAGATTTCGTCTCTAGAGAGGAAGATCTTTCTTCCTCGGGAGAAGGTCATAAAGTTGGACCAGACGCTAGCAAAGTTACAGGGCAACCTGTCAGTGTCGGTGAGAAAAGTCACAAGAGTGGTAGGTCTGATGACATCTTGTTTCCCGGCGGTTCCATGGACAAGACTCCACCAAAGACAACTTCAAGCTTTCCTGCTGAGAGTATGGGATGCGGACAGCTCTACACTGGGGCAGGCGGTCCAGCTCTCGTCCAAAGTCTCTTTGGTGGTGGCGAAAGGAAGCAAATTTGACCAAGGGTCTAGAGTGGAGTCAGCTAGCTCCACTCATTATGACAACGGATGCCAGCAGTTATGGTTGGGGAGCCCATCTAGAGGAGATGACAGCTCAGGGAGAGTGCTCTCAAGCGGATTCTTTAAGGTCTTCAAATCAGAGGGAGCTGATGGCAGTTCAGAAGGCATTGGAGGCCTTCAGAACAAGATTTGAGAACCATCACTTGCAGATTTGGTCGGACAACATAGCGACAGTGGCCTACATAAACAAGCAGGGAGGTACACGGAGCCCTTCTCTTCAGAAAATTGCAGGCGGGATTCTGGCCTGGGCAGAGCAGAATCTGCTGTCAGCTTCTGCTGTTCATTTAAAGGGATCACAAAACTCCCTAGCGGACTTCCTGAGTCGACGACCAGTCAGTCACGATGATTGGTCTCTCAACCAGGAAGTCTTTCAGGAGATGGTTTGCAGATGGGGGTTCCGGAGATAGATCTTTTTGCGTCCCAGAACAGAAAAGTCAGTCAGTTTTTTTCCCTGAATCCGCGAGAGCAGTGTCAAGGTCCTACCTTTTCCCTGAGGTTTTGTTACTCCATGTGCTGGTGTCCATCTTGGATTCTGCTGTGCATGGTGGGAATCCTTTTATGCCTTCAGGTCTCTGAGGTCCATCCCCCAGAGGGGTGTGGCTGATGACATATAAGCCTGTGGCCCGCACATGCTCTTTGCACTTGTGTCTTGTGTCTTTGTCTTCCTACAGCTCTGTGTATACGCTCGTGACTCTTCTGGTATTCTGACTCGGCTTGTGATTAAGACCATTCTCTGTGTTTTCCTTCGATCTGACCTTCCGTTGCTGAACCCGGCCCGTGACCTGTGATTCTCTGTCTACTGTTCTGTACCGTTTTGTCCCGTTGTTGTCGACCCAGCTTGCCTGACTACGCTATTGTCATTCTCACCAGCTATACGCCATTGGCGGCGGCCATTACCACAGCCAGGGTGTCTCGGGGGCCGCGACCTGGTTCCTGGCTGCGTCAAGTCCATCCCCACCATCAGGGGCCCTGGTGAAGGGCAGCCTGGGACTTAGACTCCGCGCCCTGAGGGACTTCGGTCTGTTGGTGGTGGTTGTCGTCAGCCAGTGCGTTACCCTGCCACTAGGCCTACCTGTCCATTCCACAGCCCCGCCCTGACATTACACAAGTGCCATGAACCCTGACGGTGCAGGTACACCTTCGCTTCCAATGTTGGTCGCCAGACTGGATCAACAGGATCTCCTCTTGGATCAGTTTGCTCAGGCGTTGCAAACCCTGCTTGCACGCACCGCGCACCTTACTCCTGGTGTTATTAGGCCGGTTGTCACTCCGGTGGTCGCTCCCGCTGCTGTTCCGCTTGTTGCGCCTACCGCTGCGGCACCCGCGGCGCCCAGAGGTATGACTGGTTCAGCCCCTCTTCCACAGCGCTTTGGGGGTGAGCCGAGTCAGTGTCGTGGGTTCCTCAACCAGGTGGGGATTTACTTTGAATTAATACCCCACGCTTTTCCAACTGAGAGGTCAAAGGTGGGGTTCCTAATATCGCTACTCTCAGACAAGGCCTTGGCCTGGGCGAATCCCTTATGGGAGAGGAATGACCCAGTGATTCACGAGTTTTCCGGTTTTGTCGATGCCTTCCGTAGGGTATTCGACGTACCGGCTCGCTCCGCCTTGGCTGCCAAGCTGCTCATGTCTATGCATCATTGTTCACGGACCGTTGCCGAGTACGCCATAGAGTTTCGTACCCTGGCAGCAGAGGTGGGTTGGAACAATGAGGCTCTGGTGGCTGCGTTTTCTCAGGGTCTTTCTGATGCATTGAAGGGTGAGATCGTAGCCAAGGAATTGCCTGTGGAGCTGGAGGCACTAATTTCCTTCCTGATCCTGATTGATACCAGGCTCAGGGAGAGGCCTTCACTCAAGGAACGCCTGCGGAGGCCTTCCAATCGACTGGCACCTGCGTTTTCTGTCCCACCCGTTCCTCCCTCTCCTCCCACGCCTCCTGGGGATAGCTTGTCTGGTGGTGAACCCATGCAGCTGGGGTTTGCTCGCCTTTCCGAGGGAGAGCGGGCCGCTCGGCGTCGGGAGGGTCGCTGCCTGTACTGTGGTCTTGGTGGGCACTTTCGGCAGTCCTGTCCGGTCCGTCCGGGAAACGCTCGCACCTAAGATCCTGTAGGGGACAGATCTTGGGTGGAGTCTCCTCGTCCCCGGCGTTCCGCAGAGATAAGCCACTGATCACTGTTGTCCTCTCTTGGGCGGAGGGCTCGGTGACGGCCCAGGCGTTGGTAGATTCCGGGGCCGGCGGGTTGTTTATGGACAGCTCGTTTGCTGCCCAGCACTCCATTCCCCTGCAGGCTCGAGTTACCCCATTGGTTCTCGAGGCGATAGATGGCAGGCCCCTGCAACCACCGCAGGTTACCCACGAGACTATGCCAGTTGAAGTAGCTATTGGGGCTGTTCACATGGAGTTGGCCTGTTTCCAGGTGATTTCTTCTCCGCACTATTCGGTGGTTTTGGGGTATCCCTGGCTCCAGATGCACAATCCAACCTTCAATTGGCAAACTGCCGAGATTCTCTCGTCTCCACAGTGTGGGGCCGGGTGCATCCGTGGGCCGGTTAAGGTGTTGTGTGCCTCCTCGGACTCTGCGTTGCCCACTGATTATGGGGAGTACCAGGATGTGTTTGATAAGGTACGCGCTGGTGCCTTACCTGCTCATCGTCCTTACGACTGCGCCATATCCTTTCAACCCGGTGCCACTCCTCCGCGTGGCAGGGTGTATCCTCTCTCGGTTGCGGAGAATAAGGCCATGGAGGAGTACGTTGCGGATGCGCTTTCCCGGGGGCACATTCGTAAGTCTACTTTCCCAGCAGGAGCGGGCTTTTTCTTTGTTAAGAAGAAGGGTGGTGAATTGAGGCCTTGCATCGATTATAGGGGTCTTAATCCAATCACCACTAAGAATGCCTATCCGATTCCCTTGATTACTGAGTTGTTCGACCGCCTTAAGGGGGCAACAGTCTTTACCAAACTTGACCTTAGGGCGGCGTACAACCTCGTACGGATCAAACAGGGGGATGAGTGGAAGACCGCGTTTAACACCAGAACCGGTCACTACAAATACCTGGTGATGCCCTTTGGGTTGTGTAACGCGCCCGCAGTTTTTCAGGAATTCATAAATGATGTCCTTTGTGACTTGTTGCAGCAGTGCGTTGTGGTTTACCTGGATGACATCCTGGTTTACTCTGCCTCCATGGAGTCCCATATCCAGGATGTCAAGCAGGTGCTGCAACGATTACGTGAGAACGAACTTTTTTGTAAACTTGAGAAGTGCGAATTCCATCGATCCCAAGTTGCCTTCTTAGGCTACATCATTTCTGCGGAGGGATTCTCCATGGACCCTCAGAAGGTTTCGGCGGTTCTGCAGTGGCCTCGTCCCAATGGTCTTCGGCCCATTCAGCGCTTTTTGGGTTTTGCCAACTACTATCGGAAGTTCATCAGGAACTTCTCCACGCTGGCAAAGCCTCTCTCAGACCTAACCAAAAAGGGCAGTAATGCTCACGAGTGGCCATCCGAGGCCATCGTAGCTTTCGAGGCTCTGAAATCCGCCTTCGCTTCGGCTCCGATACTGTCTCATCCCAATCCTGGATTGCCCTTCGTCCTTGAGGTTGATGCATCCGAGACGGGAGTAGGCGCTCTCCTGTCTCAACGTCGGTCGCACGATGGACCCCTACTTCCCTGTGGGTTCTACTCCAGGAAGCTTTCCTCTGCAGAGTGCAACTACCAGATTGGAGATAGGGGGTTGTTGGCAATCATTCTGGCTCTCAAGGAATGGAGGCACCTGCTCTAGGGCTCCGCGGTTCCAGTCCTCATTCTTACCGATCATAAGAACCTGACTTATCTTTCGGAGGCCAAAAGATTGACACCCCGTCAGGCCAGATGGGCCTTGTTCTTGTCGCGGTTCAACGATGTAGTCTCCTATTTGCCGGGTTCCAAGAATGTCAGGGCTGATGCATTATCGCGGCAATGCTCTGAGTTGTCCAGGGAGGATTCTGAGCCAACCTCGGTCATACCTCCGGATCAGATCCTGGCTGCCATTCGCACCAGTCTGACTTCTCCCCTTGGGGAGCAGATTTTGGCGGCTCAAACTGACGCTCCTCCCGAGAGACCGGAGGGTAGATGTTTTGTACCCGAGGGGTTGCGCACCCGTCTGCTGCGTACCTACCATAACTCCAAAACTGCCGGGCATCCGGGGAGGAACCAGTTGTCTTGGGTCGTCTCTCGGTTGTTCTGGTGGCCAACTCTCCGTGCCGACATCGCCTCTTATGTAGCGGCATGTTCGATCTGTGCCCAGAATAAATCTCCACGGCATCTTCCAATGGGTCTTGTGCAACCCATTCCCAATGGGGAGCGTCCTTGGTCACACCTGGGCATGGACTTTATTGTAGACCTCCCTGTGTCTCGGGGTTATACGGTCATCCTCATGGTCGTCGATCGTTTTTCCAAAATGTGCCATTGTATTCCACTCAGGAAATTGCCAACAGCGCAAGAACTGGCCACGGTCTTTTCCAGGGAGATTTTTCGCCTGCATGGGTTGCCCAAGGTGATTGTCTCGGACCGCGGGAGTCAGTTCGTGTCCAGATTCTGGCGCGCCTTCTGCTCCCAGTTGGGTATTAGTCTCTCCTTTTCTTCAGCCTACCACCCGCAGTCCAATGGGGCTGCGGAGCGTTCCAATCAGGCCTTAGAACAATTCCTTCGGTGTTATATCTCGGACCATCAGGACGATTGGACCGATCTCCTGCCTTGGGCAGAGTTTGCCAGGAACTCAGCGGTCAACTCCTCCTCCGTGATGTCTCCCTTCATGGCCAACTATGGGTACCAACCTGCGGTATTACCTGAGAGGTTCTCACCACAGGACATTCCGGCTGTGGAGAACCATCTTGCTGCCCTGCGTTCTTCATGGGGGCAGATCCAGAGGGCTTTGAGGGACTCGGCTCAGCGTCAGAAGTTCCAGGCTGATCGCAGACGGTTGCCCGCTCCTTCATACCAGGTTGGCGATCGGGTGTGGTTGTCTACTCGTAACCTCAATCTTCGGGTGCTCACTCCCAAACTAGCTCCTCGTTTTGTCGGTCCTTTTCGCATTCTCCGCAAGGTGAACCCGGTGGCCTATGCCCTTGCCCTTCCACCTGGAATGCGGATCTCCAATATCTTTCATGTATCCCTGTTGAAACCTCTGATCTGCAGGAGTGTTCCTGGGTTCCCTCCGCGGATGTCCATGCTCCTGCCCTCCTCCGCGCTTTTCATACCCGCTTTCCTCAGAAACCTTTTGTTGAGCCGCGGAGGGGGAGGGGCCCTTGAGGAGGAGGTACTGTCAAGGTCCTACCTTTTCCCTGAGGTTTTGTTACTCCATGTGCTGGTGTCCATCTTGGATTCTGCTGTGCATGGTGGGAATCCTTTTAGACCTTCAGGTCTCTGAGGTGCATCCCCCAGAGGGGTGTGGCTGATGACATATAAGCCTGTGGCCCGCACATGCTCTTTGCACTTGTGTCTTGTGTCTTTGTCTTCCTACAGCTCTGTGTATACGCTCGTGACTCTTCTGGTATTCTGACTCGGCTTGTGATTAAGACCATTCTCTGTGTTTTCCTTCGATCTGACCTTCCGTTGCTGAACTGTGATTCTCTGTCTACTGTTCTGTACCGTTTTGTCCCGTTGTTGTCGACCCAGCTTGCCTGACTACGCTATTGTCATTCTCACCAGCTACACGCCATTGGCGGCGGCCATTACCGCAGCCGGGGTGTCTCGGGGGCCGCGACCTGGTTCCTGGCTGCGTCAAGTCCATCCCCACCATCAGGGGCCCTGGTGAAGGGCAGCCTGGGACTTAGACTCCGCGCCCTGAGGGACTTCGGTCTGTTGGTGGTGGTTGTCGTCAGCCAGTGCATTACCCTGCCACTAGGCCTACCTGTCCGTTCCACAGCCCCGCCCTGACAAGCAGGCCTTGGGGATAGACGCCCTGTCGACCCCGTAGGACTTCAACTTGGCCTATGCATTTCCTCCGGTCAGATTAGTCCCTGCGGTCCTGCAAAAATTTGTGAGGGAAAAGACGGATCTGGTCTTAATAGCACCCTTTTGGCCAAAGAGGCCCTGGTTCTCCCTACTGAACCGTCTTACCCCAGTTCGCCCGTTTTCTCTCCCGGAGAGGGAAAATCTGATCTCTCAAGGCCCTCTTCTGCATCCGCGGATCAGGACCTTGAAATTGACGGCTTGGTTCTTGAGGAGCAACTCCTCAAGGCCAGAGGGTTTTCGGACACAGTAGTAAAGACTTTGGTTAACTGCCGTAAGCCGGTAACCAGAGCCATTTATTCAAAGGTCTGGAAAAAGTTTAATTCATGGTTTTCAGGCCAGCAGGGGCCCCCGGATATCCCGGCAATTTTGGATTTTTTTCAGGAAGGGGCGGATTGAGGTTTCTCGATCAGCACCTTAAAAAGTACAGGCTTCGGCCCTAAGCATTTTTCTGCAGGTCTCCCTGCAGCAATAGTGGACTTCTTCAGGTCTCTTTACAAGTCTAGACCAATTAAGGTCAAGACGTGTCCGATTTGGGATCTATCCTTAGTTCTAAAGGATTTGATCCGCAAGCCTTTTGAACCTTTGGAAGAGTCGACGATTAGATTTTTAACTTTAAAAATAGTTTTTTTGGTAGCTATCACGTCAGCACATAGGGTGAGTGAATTACAAGCTCTTTCTATTAGGAATCCTTACCTGACCGTTCTTGAGGACAGTCGTGCTCAAGACGGATCCAGGTTTTCTCCCTAAAGTATCCTCCTCATTTCACAGGTCTCAGGATATAATCCTGCCGACCTTTTGTTTTTCCTCTGAAGGTAAAGAAGAAGAAATGCTAAGTTTGCTAGATGTAAGGAGGAGTCTTATGATTTATCTTGACAGATCCCGGGAATTTAGAAAGTCAGATTCCCTTTTTGTTTTGTTTTCAGGGGCAGAAGAAGGGTTCTGCAGCATCCAAGGCCACTATAGGTAGGTGGATTAGACTGGCTATCGGAGAATCGTACAAGGTTTTAGGTATTCCTCCTCCCTTTGTTAGGGCCCACTCGACTAGATCATTAGCAGCTTCTTGGGCAGAGAGGGCCGGGGCTTCGCTGGAGGAGATCTGTAAGGCAGCCACCTGGTCGAAATTCTCTACCTTTTCATGAGGCATTACCGCCTAGATCTCCTGTCAAGTAGGGAGCAGGCATTCGGACGCAAGGTCCTCCAGGCAATGGGCCCGCCCTAAAGGGTAAGTTCTTGATCATCGTTTCAAGGGGGCTGTCCTGGAAGACGCAAGGAGAAAACCAGAGTTAGGCTTACCGGTAACTCCTTTTCTTCGAGTCTTCCAGGACAGCCGTGATTTCCCACCCTACAGATGTACAAGTAATGTATATAAGATTAGCTATATATATATATATTTGTGTCTTTCAGTGTCTTCTGCTAGTTCTCGAATAAAAACTGGGGATGGAGGCCTGGAGGTCCGCCTTTTAAAGGCGTGGGGGGTGGCGTGTTTCCTGACCCGGAGGGAGGAGCTCTACGTCTCAAGGGGGGCTGTCCTGGAAGATTCGAAGAAAAGGAGTTACTGGTAAGCCTAACTCTGGTTTTCTTTACCATAGAGAGGATCCTTTGATAATCCACCACTGTTGTCTTCTGTGGATGTCCATGCCTCTTTATATTGCTGAGCTCACCAGTGCATTCTTCTTTCCTCAGAATGTACCAAACTGTTGATTTGGCCACTCCTAACGTTGCTTCTATCTCTCTGATGGATTTGTTTTGTGTTTGAAGCCTTACAATGGCCTGTTTCACTTGCATGAACAGCTCTTTTGAACGCATGATGTAGGTTTGCAGCAATAGATTTCAAATGCAAATACCACACTTAGAATCAACTTCAGACCTTTTACCTGTTTAATTGATGAAGAAATAACGAAGGAGTAGCCCACACCTGGCCATGAAACAGCTTTTGATTCAATTGTCCAATTACTTTTGGCCCCTTGAAAAAAGGGGCGATGGCTGCTCTTAATAGCTGTAATTCCTAAACCCTTCCTCCAATTTGGATGTATATATCTTCAAATTAAACCTGAGAGTGTGCACTTTCAGCCCATATCCATTATATAATTATAGCTTGGTCTACAGGGTCTGCCGATTTGGGATCCTGTCAGACAATGCCACTGCAGTGGCATATGTCAGTCAGGGCGGCAAGAGCACAGGAGCAGTAGAGCAGCAGTGCTGGAGGTGTCTCGCATCCTGAGATGGGTGTTAAGATTAGTTCCAGCTCTATCCGGCGTACATATTCTGGAGGTCAAAATCTGGCAAGCAGAATTTCTCAGCTGTCAGTTGCTGGATCAGGGTGACTGGTCCCTGCCCCCGGAGGTTTTCCATCAGCTCTGCCTTTGTTGGGGGATATCGGAAGTGGATCTTCTGTTTTTCTGCTTCAACTGAGAGGTACCAAGGTTCGTGGCAAAATCATTGAATCCTCTGGCGGATGCTACGGATGCGTTAGAACACTGTGGGATCTCATCTACCCCTTTTTGTCCCTCCAACTGCCTCCTCGTCTACTACGCAAGTTAGGGGCCGAAAGGACCGGTCCTTCTGGTGGCTCCGGACTAGCCGCACCATCCATGGTGCGGTTGATGGTGGCCATTCCAGGATGATTGCCTCTTAAAGCGGTTTTCTATCTCAGGGGCTTATGTTCCACCTTGCTTTGCTGTCGCTGGCTTGATGGCATGGCTATTGTAAGTCAAGTTCTAAAGGTCAGAGGGTTGTATGGCTCTGTGTTTCCAACTTTGCTAAAGGCTCGCAAGTCTAACTCCAGGAAAATCTAACATCTCAAATGGAGAGCTTATATCGTTTGGTACAAAGACTTGGGGTTTCACCTTCGTTCTTTCTCTGTCGCTTGGGTGTTGGCCTTCAACCAATGCGGTGTGGATCAGAAGCTGGCATTGAGTATGATCAGGGATCAAGTCTCTGCACTAGCTGTTTTCTTTCGGCGTCCCTTGGCCACATTTCCTTGTTTTGCATTTTCATTTAGGAGGTTCATCATGTGGTGTCCCCTGTGCATTCCCTGTTGCCACCATGGGACTTGTTTTTGGTGCTATTAGCTTTTTCAGAAGCCTTAGAGCATTTGGGATGTTCCTTTGCTTACCCTTTTGTAGGTATTTGCCTTCCTAGCCGTTATCACTTGGATCGGAGGGTGTTGGAGTTGACGGCTTTGCCTGGTAACCCGGCTTATCTGATTTTACTCTGGATATGGTGGTGTTTTCACCTTCCCCCTCCTGTCTTCAGAAGATGGTGTTAGTTTTTCATTTGAATGAGGACATTGTTCTTCCTTCTGAGTGTCCTCAGCCATCGCACCCTAAGGAAGTGGCTCTTTGCTTCCTGCACGTGGTTTGCGCAATTCGTGTGTACCTTTCTGTGATGGCTTTTTTCCGGAGATCTGATTCTCTCTCTGTTTTCATGGACAGCCCTCAGACAGACCTGGCGGCCTCTTCTGGCAGTGTTTCCCGTTTGCTTCCAAGACGATTTTTCGGACATATAACATTAGGGGGTGGTATCCTTCCTTTCCTGTTATGGCGCACTCCACCAGGATGGTTAGCGCCTCCTGGGTGTCTGACATCAGGCTTCTCTTTCCCTAGTTTGCAAGCAGCAACCTGGTCACCTGGGTGCAGTATTACATGCACACACTTTCAACTCTTTTTCTACCATACAAAGTCAAATAAGTATCTTCCCACTGCTGCCCTGCCTTGCAAGGAGTCACAAGAAACTTTGATATGCTCCTGCTGGCCCCATACAGTGACTTTGGTCATCTCCGGTCATTAGACACTCACCTGGAATTTAGTTCAGTAAATTGCTGTAGAAATCACATATAAACAAAATACAGTCATAGACACACAGTACTCTTACACTTTATTGGTGTTCATAGTGGCCTTCATTTATGAATGTGTCTAAGTGAGTAGCAATCAATCAGTTTTCTTTGTTCTACAGTAAATCTGGTCATAGATGACTCCTTTTTTTTTTTTTGATCAGCTAGCGGGCTGATAAAAAATAAATAAATAAATGAACTGATTCCCCTATCCAAACAGTCGAGTAGGATGGTGGAATCCTCCTCTCTGCACTATTGTATTCTGACAGATACTGAAGCAGATTTACCAGCAGTCCCAATAAAAGAGTTGATCATTGGATTGACTCCCTTCTCATGGGAGAGGCCATAGACAAATTTGTCCAGGGCCTGCTGAACCAGCCGAATTTTGATCCATATATGGCCAACTTAAGAGAATTAACTCTTCACCCAGAAAGACACTAGTTCTGATGACAACTGTTGTAGAGAGAATTTTCTTACTTTTTCACTAACTAACTTCCTATTGTGTCTATTCAACAGGAAGTGACAGTAATCCTCTTGAATTGGACACAGATGGAAAAAAAACTGACAGGGGTTTTAACTACCCCATTCTTTGTCCACAATTAGAAAATATGTGCTATGTTATAAATAAAATATATATAGTGCATTTTGCAATTTTGTTATATTTTAGCTAGATACTACAGTTGTTTAAAGTGTTCCTAAACCCACAACAGTAAAATCAATCTGTATATGCAGTAAAGTATGCTTGTTATACTCACTGTGAAACTTAAGGGGTTAATCCTCTGGATTGTGTTAAAAGGATGTTTGATTCTGTCTTCCCTGATCCTCCCCTTCTTCCACAGTCTCCATTTCATCTCCTGATAGAACGGAGCCTTGGGCACAAGGTGCACATGCTCAGTTTGGTGTGCATTGCTAGAGAGTTTTTTCTATTTCTTGGGAGGGTGCATGTGATCAGCGGCCAGTCAGCACTTTCCAGACAGAGGGCCAGGGCTCCTGCACCCTCATAGGACAGCGAGAAGAGAATTAAAACTATAAACCTTAACCAGTACTCTGCTGGACAATGATAGAAGTCACAGGACTTCTCTTACTGCTGTTAAGAAAAGGCATATAGCAGTTTTTCTATTTACTAAAATAATTGCATTTCCATGCTCTGTGTACTGTGGGAGACCAGGTATAGTAAATGCAGGGTCCTGGGTTTATTACCACTTTAAATTCATTTTTTTCTCATTAATCTACACTCAGTGCCCCATAATAACAAAGTGAAAACAGAATTTTAGAAGTGTTTGCAAATATGCGAAAAGAAAAAACGGAAATATCACATTGGCATAAGTATTCAGAACCTTGGCAACAACACTTGAAAATTAGCTCAGGTGCCTCCCATTTCTCTTGATTGTTGCCAAGATGGTTTTACACCTTGATGTGGGTCCACCTGTGATTAATCAGATTGATTGGACATGATTTGGAAAGGCACACCGCTTTCTATAAAGGCCTCACTGCTGACAATGCATACTGTATCAGAGCAAAAACCATGTGGTCAAATAAACTACCAACAAAGAAATTGTGAAAAGAGATTCACAAGAAAGCGGCTACATTATTGACAGAATGCGATACTCGGAAAAATTTCCAAAAAATTATGCTTTATTAAACATTAATGATAGACAATAGGGCAATCACCCTGGTTTACCATCACCTCAGTATGAGACAATACACACAGACCTAAAACCATTAAAACCACACCAAGACCGGTCTGGATATATATGTGCTGCAGAGACAATGACAAACCTTGTCTAAAGCATTTGCCTGCAAAGCTCAGAGACAGGATTAGTGCTAGACACAGATCTGAGGAAGGCTATAAAAAACTTATGCTGCACTGAAGGTTCCCAAGAGCATAGCTGCCTCCATAATTCTCAAATTTATTTATTTCAGGTACTTGTATAGCGCCATCAATTTAAGCAGCGCTTTACATACATGTATTGTATATTCACATCAGTCCCTAACCCTCAAGGGGCGTACAAGTCCCTAACTCACATTCATACATACACATACTAGGGACAATTTAGACAGGAGCCAGTTAACCTATGGAAGAAGTTTAGCACAACCAGGACTCTTTCAAGAGCTGGTTGTCCGGCCAAACTGTGGAATTGGGGAGGAGAAGGGCTTTAGTAAGAGATTTGACCTAGAATCTGATGGTCACTCTGACTGAGCTCCAAAGATCTTGTGTAGAGATGGGAACATTCCAGATGGACAACCATCACTGAAGCCCTCCACTGATCTGGGTTGTATGGCAGAGTGGCTAGACGGAAGCCTCTCCTCAGTGCAAAACACGCAAATGACTGCTTGGAGTTTGCCAAAATGCACCTAAAGGACTCTGACTGTGAGGAACAAGATTCTCTGGTCTGTTAAAACCAAGATTGAACTGTTTGGCCTCAATTCTAAATGTTCTGTCTGAAAGAAACCAAGCACTGCTTATAACCTTTCCAGTACCATCCTCAATGAAGCATGGCGGTGGTGCATCATGCTGTGGGGGTGTTTTTCAGCAGCAGGGACTGGGAGACTGCTCAGGTTTGAGGGAAAGCTGAATTGCGCAAAGTATAGAGATATCCTTAATGAAATCCTGTTCCACAATGTTCAGGACCTCAGACTGAGCTGAAGTTTCACCTTCGAACCTGATAACAATTCTAAGCACACAGCCAAGACAACACAGAAGTGGCTTATGGACAACTCTGTGAATGGCCCAACCAGAGCCCTGACTTGAACTCTGTTGAACATCTCTACAGTGACCTGAAAATAGCTGTCCACTGACAGTCCCCATCCAACCTGACCAGGGGCGGACTGACAACTCATGGGGCCCCCAGGCAATAGGGGATCATGGGGCCCCTGTATCCTTGCCCAAACTCAAAAAACCCTATTAAAAAGGTGCATGGGGCATCTTATGGGGCCCCCTACTGACCCCGGGCCCTCGGGCAGTGCCCGAATTTCCAAATGGTCAGTCCGCCTCTGAACCTGACTGAGCTTGAGTGGATTTGCAAAGAAGAATGGCAACAGAGGGGGCTCTTGGCTTTGAGAGGCCTTAGGCAGAACTTAAACATGAGACCCCACTCACGCTCATAATGGGAAAAATAAGTCAAGCAATAAAAATGAATAATACATTGCACTGTAAAGTGTACAATGAACTGATGGCAATGCACCCATTGCCAGTCCTCAAGGATTCCAGCATGTCATTGGATCTTATCACACCAGGATATGCACTACAACACAAGCTCCCTCTGTATAGTGATCGTCACTTACTAGGCAGCTCTCTATAATGCCTACATTTCACATTACCTAACAAAGGCCATAGATCCATTATCTATTTCCCTAAACCTATGCCCCATGCCTGCTGTAGCCACAGCCAATGCATTGACCATGGTCAATTAATCTGAATACAGAACAGCACCTGGTGCTAAATTTCTTTGTATTGCAGTGTCGGGAAAAGGCAAACCAGTATAGAGAATAATGAAAGAATTGCCAGCATGCTCCTGCCAAGCTCCAGAATCATGCAGTGTGGTTAGTGCAGTGTTTCTCAACTCCAGTCCTCATGGACCCCCAACAGGTCATGTTTTCAGGATTTCCATTATTTTGCACAGGTGATTTGATCAGTTTCACTGCCTTAGTAATTACCACAGCTGTTTCATCTGAGGGAAATCCTGAAAACATGACCTGTTGGGGGTCCATGAGGACTGGAGTTGAGAAACACTGGGTTAGTGTAATAGTGTATGAATGCATTATTCATCATGGCCCATACCCTGGCTGTAAATGTACACCAAGCATCATCCAGAACCATACATCATTTGTAGTCATCAGATAGTTAAACAATGCAGGATACATGCTTTACTATGCTATGACATCCATGAAAGCAGTACTGCATAACAGTGATTGAACCTGTGCACTCTCTTGCAATCCACACATGCACCCTCATTCATCCATGCATGAGCTAATAATCTATGTCAGGGGTAGGCAACCTTTCAGAGGCTGAGGTCTACCTTTGCCCCCCCTCTCTCCACAGTAGTGTTCTGTACCCCCCCCTTCACACCACATCCCCTCACTGTTGTATCCTCTGTCTCCTTCCCCTCCAGTAGTGCCTGTACCCCCCCCCAAAACCAGTGTTCTCTGCGCCTCTTCACATCATCCCCCCATAGAAGTGTTCTCTGCCCCCCACAAAGTGTCCTCTGCCTCCCCATTCCCCAGAGCAGTGTCCCGTGTCCTTTTCTCATCAATCCCCCCCCCCCCCCACTGCAGTTTACTCTGACCCCTCCTACAGTGTCTCCTAAGCCCCCCCTCCCACAGAGTCTCCTGTGTGTCCCCTTCCACAGTGTCTCCTAAGCTGCCCCCCCCCCCCACAGAGTCTCCTGTGTCCCTTCTCCCACAGAGTCTCCTGTGTCCCTTCTCCCACAGAGTCTCCTGTGTCCCTTCTCCCACAGAGTCTCCTGTGTCCCTTCTCCCACAGAGTCTCCTGTGTCCCTTCTCCCACAGAGTCTCCTGTGTCCCCCCTCCCACAGAGTCTCCTGTGTCCCCCCTCCCACAGTGTCTCCTGTGTTCCCCCTCCCCCAGAGTCTCCTGTGCCCCCCTCCCCCAGAGTCTCCTGTGCCCCCCTCTCACAATGTCTCCTGTGCCCCCCTCCCACAATGTCTCCAAAGCCCTCATCTCTCACCGTGTCTCCTAAGCCCCCTCCCACAGTGTCTCCTAAGCCCCCCTCCGACAGTGTCTCCTATGTCCCCCCCTCCAACAGTGTCTCCTATGCCCCCCCACAGTGTCTCCTGTGTCCCCCCTCTTACAGTGTCTCCTGTGTCCCCCCTCTTACAGTGTCTCCTGTGTCCCCCCTCTTACAGTGTCTCCTGTGTCCCCCCTCTTACAGTGTCTCCTGTGTCCCCCCTCCCACAGTGTCTCCTGTGTCCCCCCTCCCACAGTGTCTCCTGTGTTCCCCCTCCCACAGTGTCTCCTGTGTTCCCCCTCCCACAGTGTCTCCTGTGTTCCCCCTCCCACAGTGTCTCCTGTGTTCCCCCTCCCACAGTGTCTCCTGTGTTCCCCCTCCCACAGTGTCTCCTGTGTTCCCCCTCCCACAGTGTCTCCTGTGTTCCCCCTCCCACAGTGTCTCCTGTGTTCCCCCTCCCACAGAGTCGCCTAAGCCCTCCCCTCTCACCGTGTCTCCTAAGCCCCACTCCCACAGTCCCCTCCCACAGAGTCTCCTGTGTCCCCCCTCCCACAGAGTCTCCTTTGTCCCCCCTCCCACAGTGTCTCCTGTGTCCCTTCTTCCACAGAGTCTCCTGTGTCTCCCCTCCCACAGAGTCTCCTTTGTCCCTTTCATAACACACACACCACTTATTACCTTTCAGTGTATGTATAGCAGAGCGGAGATCAGAAGACAACAGTGCTGGGTGGAAGATGGGAGCGGGAGCTGCCAGAGTTCATAATGCCAAGCTGGGGATTGGCTACTAGGACAGCCTAGCAACCAATCACTAAGCAGCTTTCGCCCCCGACCCCACCCTCCATCCTGCACTATGCTGCCTCCTGCTCTCCTCTATGCCTGTGACATGAGAGCGGCAGAGGCTGGGGGTGGCAAAACCGAGGTCACCATCAATGTGCCAGCTCCCCGTGATCGAAGGGTTGCCAACCCCCGATCTATGTAATGTGTTTTAGGGACATACAGAGGATGCAGAACCAGTAATGATCTTACATGTGCAGTCTCTACACACATCCTATAATCCCAGTGATACCAATGCAATGCACCAGGCAGACTACACATGTAGTATGTGAAATTGAGCACTGTAGATGATCCACAGGAAGGCCAGCATGTATTGTACCCCCAGAATGTGCTTTAGGACCGAAAAGGACAGACATATGAGGATGGAGGATCATGGCTGTTGCCAATGTGCATGGTAGCCTCATTCTATGATCCCAATGAGCCTTATGTAATGCATCATGTAGACTACATATGTAGCATACACGGTTGGTGATCCGGGGGAAGGCCAGCCTGCATAATACCCCCAGGAGCAGAGAAGCTGCCATGTGCATGGTAGCCCTTACACACATCCTATGGCGATCCCAATGAGCCCTATGTAATGTACCATGCAAGCTATGCAGCGGTGGATACCTGCCGCTGAGCTTACCGCTGTCATATCATGTCATGCTTTGGGTCCCACAGCCCCGTAGTAAAGTGAGCCCTACTGGGGCATCATAGCGGACCAGGGGGCAATTGCCCTCCTGCCTAGTCCGCCTCTGCCCCTTGGTTCTTCCCTCCAAAGCCCCCCCACAAAGCTCTGTATGCAATCATGAAATTGGGCTTCTTAGGCATCTGCCCTGCGAGTTCCCCCCGGACCATCCCTCCCTCTCCTGGGCTGTGCTCTGCTCTCCCCTGGCCGTGCCTGGTGGCAGTGCCAACCTTCTTCCCAATGCTGGTCTCTCCCCTCCGTCCGTTAAGCAAATTAAGTGGCCGAATTCAAGTGTGCAAAGCTTGTTGCGTCATACTCAAAAAGACATGAAGCTGTAATTGCTGCTAAAGGTGCTTTAACAAAGTACTGAGTAAAGAGGCTGAATACTAAAGTTCATGTGATCGTTCAGTTTTTTCTTTTTAGTAAGTTCGCAGACATTTCTAAAATTCTGTTTTCACTTTATTATGGGGTGTTGAGTGTAGATTAATGAGAACAAAATAAATGTAAGAAACTGTAGTATCAGGCTGCAACATAACAAAATTTTAAAAAAGTGAACGGGGTCTGAATACTTTATGAATGCACTGTATATATAAAAGATATGTACAAATATAATATATCAATACATATACTGTATATATAAACATACTGTATAGTTTAATAAATTGAAAGTTTACTGGTTCCCTCTGTGTGATTCTTTTAGGTCAGTTTAATAATGTCTTGGCTATTGCAATGTTAATTGTGAAACATTGTTTTCTAATTTGTTTAGTTGCTCAGCTTGAGGCAGAAACGGTGAACAGTGATGTCAGTAGTCATAGTCATACTGATGTTCTCACACTTCAAGATTCTATCATTGCTGCGAGATCTTCTATGCGATTGATGAAAGTAAAACAGAAACTGGATTCAGTTTTGGTATGTTCCTACATTTCTCATACCATTTTTCCAGAGCAGGTTTTATGTTTGTCATTACATTACATGTACTGTATAATATTATTTGAAAGGGACTAAAAGGAAGGTGCTTGTGTTTCTTCAAGCAAATACATGTTCTGTTATCTTTAAACAAGATCTGGAATCTAATAGGTTACTATGAACAATGCAGACTTTTTCCTTGCACATGAATGGATGATGGAAATCAACAGAGCTTCATTTCTTTCAAGACGCCGTGGGCAAAATGAGTGCAACTGTGCTTGCGAAATGCACAGTCTATAATTGCCTTTAGTAAATCAACCCCAGTGCATATGGGCGATGAGCGTCTTTTGCTTGTTTATTGTAGAACTCCACCTTATGTAGGCTGCAGTTGCCATCCTCTCCTCTTTAGGAACTGATGGGTATCTTTTTTTTTTTTTTTTAATTCTCACAATTTTTTATTTTTATTCTGTACAATCTTTTTTGGATTTTTTGGGGCTATGGGTTTACCTTTTTTGGTCTGTTTAAATATAGTAGAATTCTGAAAACACTCAATTTGGTTTAAATGTTTAGGCTTTGTTCATACAGACGTACTTTAGTGTACACCCGTGTGACGGCCATGTTTGTCTGCATGTGATGCACAGGTGTGTTCCGTACATCTGTATACAGGCAATCCCATGTCAATTGGCACGCAGCAGCTGCACAGACACAGCCGCTTCTCCCAGTTTGAAATCCATGTGGGTGTGAATGTGTCTCTGTGAATGCAGACAGTGTGAGTTCTGCATCCCTATTGACAAGGATGAGACTGCAATCGGATGCACTGAACACCTGTGCATCCCGTGTGTGCAAAATACAGCCCTCACGCGGGTGTATGCTGAAGTACACCTATGTGAACAAGGTTTAATTTTTTTTTTACTACTATTGTAATGTCAGGAATATAAAGAATAGTGTTTTTCTTACTTTTTTCCCAGTGTTTTTGTCTACCTTTTCATTCTAGGCATTCTCAGGTGGTCTATTAGTTGTCTTATTTTTCGAGCAAACATTTGCTAAAACTACAGAATGTTAATGTATGCATAATCTCAAGCCCTACAGTTATGTGTTACATCATTTCTGCCGCTGGGTATCCAGGTGGTTATCTGTGTTCTCTTACTCAATCATCCTTCCAACAAATATTACTTTAGTCAGAATCTGCTGCATAAAAGCTTTTTACATATACAAATAAGTCTACTTTACATTTATTGTACAGAATTTTAAGCTGTTTTTATAACTTTTAAAAATGTTAAATGTGCTTTCATTTAGTGTTACCTTCTTCCCGTTTGGAGTGCTGTGTTTGGAGCTGAACTAGTCTAGGCAGAAAAAACGAACAAACCGCAAATTAATACATCATGTAATTTATTTTTTAAAAGCAATTAGGGGTAGGAACCTATATTTGACCTGGTATAAACCTCTTGCAGTCCCTGTATAGCAGGTCTGGAGTGTGAAAGGGAGAAGCAGTACAAGAAAGCCATAGTTGCAAACATATAAAGAAAACTCCAGGACACATTTTTCACTGTGTCTGACAAACCATTGTAGGTAAAGAATTGCTTTGATTAGGGGTGGGGCTTTCATTTCACCACTTGCCCTTCTGAGGATTTACCCCCCTTCCTGACCAGGCCTCTTTTTGCTATACAGTGCTGCCCTATTTCAACTGGTAATTGCTTGGTCATGCAATGCTGTACCCAAGCAAAATGTATGTCGTTTTTTCACACAAATAGAGCTTTCTTTTGGTGGTATTTGATCACCTTAAAAATAAACAATATTTTTTACTTTCGGCTATAAAAAAAATATAGGAAACTCAGTCATATTTATTCAATTTAGGCCAAAATCTATTCTGCTACATGTCTTTGGTAAAAAAAATCCCAATAAGTGTATATTGATTGCTTTGTGTGAAAGTTATAGCATCTACAAAATATGGTATAGATACTGCAATTTCCCCCATTTTTTTCTTTACAGGGCTGCATTAGTTTAACTGACAACTGCGCAGTCATAGAATACTATACATAAATGAAATTTATGTCCTTTTTTCACACAAATAGAGCTTTCTTTTGGTGGTATTTGATCATCCGTGTGCTTTTTTATTTTTCACGCTATAAACAAAAAAAGACCGAAAATTTTGAAAAAAAACGATATTTTCTCATGACAAAAACATTTTTTTTTTTTTTAACACAAAGTTGTCACTTAAATGATACATTGCTCACACAAGCCATGGGTATATGTGGCATTACACCCCAAAATACATTCTGCTACCTCTACCGAGTATGGGGATAGCACATGTGTGAGACTTTTTGGGAGCCTAGCCACATACAGGAGCCTGAAATCCAATGACCACTTTGAAAGGCTGAAGGTGTGTCACTTCCTCATTTCACTTCCTCACTATCTATCACAGTTTCGGAGGCCTTGAAATGCTAGGATAACATCAAACACCCCCCCCCCCCCCAAATGACCCCTTTTTGGATAGTAGAGACCCCAAGGAATCTAAAAAGAGGGTGGTGAGTATTTTGCAGATCTCATTTTTTCTCGCAAGGTTTTTACAAATAAAAGTGAGATCTGCAAAATACTCACCATGCTTCTTATCAAATTCCTTGGGGTGTCTACTTTCCAAAAAGGGGTCATTTGGGGGGGGGTTATCCTGGCATTTCAGGGCCTCTGAAACTGTGATAGGTAGTCAGGAAGTATAATGAGGAAATAAAGCCCTTTAAAAGCCTGAAGGTGCTTATTGGATTTTGAGGTCCTGTACTTGGCTAGACTGCCAAAAAGTCTCTCACATGTGGTATCCCCATACTCGGGAGAAGTAGCAGAATGCATTTTGAGGAGTAATTCCACATATACCCATGGCATGTGTGCGCAATAAATCATTTAAGTGACAATTTTGTGTAAAATATATTTTTTTCTTTGTCATTTTCCAAAAACTTATGGTAAAAAAATAAATTCTTCTATTAACGCAATATGCCTCTCAGCAAATACTTTGGGGTGTCTATGTTCCAAAAAGGGGTCATTTTGGGGGAGTGGGGGCATTTTATGCCCAGCATTAGAAGTATATGCCACGCATCACTCTTTTCTAACCACCTGAAGACTAAGTCTTTTCTGATCCTTTTTGTTCACATGCAAAAAAAAATCAGTATTTTTTGCTAGAAAATTACTTTGAACCCCCAAAAATTATATATTTGTTTAAAGCAGACACCCTAGTGAATAAAATGGTGTGTGCTTCAATTTTTTATGTCACATAGTACTCACGCAGCAATTTTTCAAACGCAAATGTTTTGAAACAAATACACTTTTTTTTTTACTTTTAATGCACAAAAACACAATATATTGGCCAATTATTTGGTAAAATATAAAAGATGATTTTATGCCAAGTAAATAGATACCAAACATGACATGCTTTAAAACTGTGCATGGCCCTGTGCAATGGCGACAAACTGCATACATTTTTATTGTCCATAGGCAACGTTTTAAAAGCCTTTACAAGATGCCATCTTAGATTTACAGAAGAGGTCTAGTGCTAGAATTACTGCCCTTGATCTGACGTTCGCAGCGATACCTTACATGCATGGTGCAACTACTGTTTTACATACTGGCACAGGGTAAAAGCAGGTGTGCGCGCAGGGGGGCAAGGGTGTTAATTTGATTTTTTTAAAATTATTTTTACATTGTCCCTTTCATTTTTTTTTAATCACTTTTAATGCTATCATAGGGAATGCAAATATCCCCTATAATTTCAATTGGCATTGTCATATATTCTTTTTTTGAGAAATCTGGGGTCTATCAGACTCTACATATCTCCTCTGCCCTTAAATTATCTAATCTCCCCAAGATCAGTGTGATCAGATGCTTTCTCAATTTACAAATGGTGCTGTTTATATCCTGCGATACTGAAGTGATCAAAATGCTCATGGCTTCCGATTTCTTAGACTGTAGAGATGATTGGCATCATTCTGGTCTCCAATCAGCTCTATGGTCAGCTGGCAGAAACACCGGCTGCATTCTCAGGTTCCCCCGATGGCACGGGACTGCCCGAGAAGGCCATGGAAGGCAGCGGGGGAGGGAGGCATCTTCTACCACTGCTTGTAAAGCAATCCTACAGCTAATTACCTACTATGATTGCGTTTACATGAAAGCCAGCTGAGAAAAAAACGATACCAGAATGATGCCTTCAGATGCAGGCATTTCTGGTATTTTTTTTTATGCAGCCTGTGGGTTGAATGAAAAAAATAGAAGAAATCTCTGCCAGAAAAAGTGTATGGATTTGAGGATTGGGCCACAGCACCTTCTGAATACAAAAGGGCTGTGATGATCTCTTCTTTTAGGCAGGATCCACTTCGTCCAGTTGATTTTGTAAATTATGTTCTATACAGGTTTACCTCGGTTTATAAACTCCTCGCTTAAAGTAATTTTTGGTTTACGAATGAAAATCCATTGAAAATAATGCCTCAGTTTACGAATTTTTTGTGAATTTTTTTTTTGCAATACGAAGTGTATGTCGGTGCCGATTTTTAAATGCAATTGCCTGCTTTTTTTACTTCACTATAGCTTATAGAGCTGTCACTATCCCCAGAGTTAAAGGAAGCTTTGTTTCTTTTAAGAAACTAAAAGAAAAAATTTTTTAACTTGGGGAAATAAACTAAAAAGAATCTTTCTCTTTATCTGGTGGGAAAGTGACAGCTGAATCTCTGAACTATAGAAGAAAAAAAAAGCGGTAATTACATTTAAAAACCGGAACCATAATAAACAAAATGGCGTGGGGTCCCCCCTCCCATCCATACCAAGCCCTTTGGGTCTGGGTTTTGAGAGGAATCCCCACGCCAAAATTAAAAAAAAAAAATAGTGTGGGGTCCCCTCCAAAATCTATACCAGACCCTTATCCGAGCATGCAGCCCGGCAGGTCAGGAAAGGGGGGGATGAGAGAGTGCCCCCCCTCCAAGACACCTTGTCCCCATGTTGATGGGGACAAGGGCCTCTTCCCCACAACCCTGGCTGTGGGTTGTGGAGGGTCTGAGGGCAGGGGGCTTATCAGAATCTGGAAGCCCCCGTTAACAAGGGGGCCCCCAGATCCTGCCCCCCCATGTGAATGAGCATGGGGTACATGGTCCTGATACTCATTCACAAAAAACAAAAAGTATAGTGTGAAAAAAGACAGGACATGGTCTTTGACAAGTCCTTTATTAAAAGAATGTCCCCCGCAGTAGATCCAACGTCAATCATGATGCGTGCCACCGCCGCCAACCCAAAAAAAGAATAAAAAAAAAAAAGGCTCCGCTTTTGATGATGGTTTCCAGCTGTCTGCCTGCTCTGGTGGTTTGACAGTTCTTAAATATGTAAGGGGTGGGGCCATCCCGAGACATCACACATGTGACCCCACCCCATGTGAAATTGTCGTAAGCGAAACCCTTTTGTTTTTTTTGTTTTTTTTTTAGGGGCGGGCATCATGATTGACGTTGGATCTACTGCAGGGGACATTCTTTTAGTTTTTCTTTTAATAAAGGACTTGTCAAAGACTATATCCTGTCTTTTTCCACACTACAGTTTTTTTGTTTTTTGTGAATGAGTATCGGGACCATGTACCCCATACTCATTCACATAGGGCGTGGCTGGGATCTGGACGCTCGCATGTCCCCCCCCCCCCCATTCTGGCCTGCCGGACTACATGCGCGGATAGGGGCTGGTATGGATTTTGGGGGGGGACCCCCACTCCATTTTTTTTTTCCTTTTTTCTGGTGTGGGAGTTCCCTTCAAATTCCATATCAGACCCCAAGGGCTTGGTATGGATGGGAGGGGGGACCCCACACACCGTCTTTTTATTTTATTTTTTTAATTGCCGGTATTTCTTTTACATTCAGCTGTCAGTGGGGTGAAACATTAACAGATGGTTGTCACTATTAAAATCCCGCATGACTTGATAAAATAACTCATGCGGTATTTTTGTAGCGTTTACATTTTTCTGGCCTCAGGTACAGATTAATTGGTTTTCAATGCATTCCTATGGGAAACGGCGTTTCGGTTTACGAATTTTTCGCTATATAAAAAGTCCTGCAGAATGAATTAAATTCGTAAACCGAGGTCTGCCTGTATAGCCAATTGAAATAGACACCTTTTTTATACCAGTGTCGAGCTTTCCGGAAAACTAGGTACAGATTCATTATTTGGTCATTGAAATCTACCCCTCCCCTGTTAAGGTTATAGTCGTGGACACGGGTTTCTCAACAACGCCAGATACCGTGTTAATTTGGACTGTCTCATCTGTGTAAATTGAAGACAGGACAAAAATATCCCGTTTCTCCTTCCACTTCACTGCGAGCAATTCATCCTCCTCAAGCAGGCTTTCTCCCCCTTTTTAAGTCCGGTATTTACAAGCCGTTGGGGGATTAGGTCGCACGGTGCCACATGAGTCAATTTCAAGATTGTACAAATGTCTAAATAGTGGCATGCTTGTATACAAATTGTCCACGTATAAGTGGCACCCCTTACGGAACAAACACAACACGTCCCAAACTATCTTGCCACTGCTCCCCATGTAGTCTGGGCAGTTGGGGGGCTCTACTTCACTGTCTCTTCCCTCATAAACCCTAAATTTGTACATATAGCCTTTGGCCCTCTCACAGAGCTTATACAATTTGACCCCATATCTGGCATGCTTGCTGGGGATGTACTGTTTGAATGCAAGGCGGCCAGTAAAGTGAATGAGGGATTCATCCACGCAGGTGTTTTGCTGGGTCGTATACACATCTGCAAATTTCTCAGTGAGGTGGTTTATGAGGCGCCGAATTTTGTTGAGCCTGTCATGTTCAGGGTCACCCCGAGGATGACAGTGTGTTAATGCATGACGCACATTATCGTCTCATATCGATGTCTGGTCATGGCTGCAGAGAACACGGGCATGTAATGAATCGGGTCTGTAGACCAATACGACCGCAACTCATTCTTTTTTTGTAATGCCCATGTTGAGGGTTACGCCCAAAAAAGTTTAAAATTCGGAAACCGTAATGGATTTCCATGCGAATAGTCTGGCAAGGTTTGAATTTGGGTTTGCGGCAATATATTGTTATAAATTGCTTTGGCCCACATACTAGGATATACTAGGCCACTGGTGCTCTCCAGTTCACAAAAAGGTAGTGCGGCACTAGTACTGGCACTCTACTGCATATGAGACAAGTCATGTGATTCTAGCACTTCAGCTTCATGAGGTCGGGTACGCCTGATTTTTACAGGGACATCTTCTCCATCGTCCGAGCTACATGTCCGGGTGCCCCTGCTGTCTACAGGTTTGTATTCTGAGGCTGATTGTGTTAGTCTTTCCCTTCGCTCTCACCTGACATGCTCAGAATCCAGTAGGCCTCTTCACTAGTACACCTTTCGTTAGGCATTTTGAACGGTTTTGTGTGCAATGTATTACAGGTTACAGTGATCAGCAATTATACTGACACTGCACTTGTTGTTAGGGGTGGGGAGGAGCGTTGGGGCTAAATGCTAGTGCTGGAAGCAAACGGGGATTATCCTGCTAATACTGCGTTTTCGGGGGCATTAATACTAAGGGGGAACTGGTATAGTTTTGTTCATGATCAATATATTGATCCGTACAAACACTATACTAGTAATGACGGTGATAAGCGACCTATAGCGTGAGTGCAATCGTGTGTGGGCAACCTAATGCTAGCTGACCCTAGGTGGGAGGGACGCTAACTGACCCTGATGCTATCTGACGTCGCTAGTAGCACTAATACAGTGATCAGTGAAACATACTGTACACTGACACTGTACTAATGGCACTGGCAGGGTGGTAGGGGGCAATCAAAGGTTTAAATGTGGCAATCAAGGGATTAAATAGTCTCTAACATGTGTGGGTGCTGTGTGCTGCTTGTACTCGCGTGTGATGTCTTTCTTCTCTTTCTGGAACAAAATGGTTCCAAGGAGAGAAGAACCAGCTAGATCTTGTGCCTGTATTTACAAATACAGGCACAGCTCTGCATCTCCATTCGCTGTAGGAGATTGGCAGAGTCCCGGCCAAAATTACTGGGCTGAGACCTGCTGTCATACACCTCCTACAACGAATGACAGCGTGGGGTGGGGGGGGGGCACTCTAAACCCGGAAGAGCAAAGCGTTGTATGGGTACGTTGCTTTGCCTGCAGCTACTGCCCGTCTGCAGTACATTGTGGGAGGGAGGTCAGGAAGCGGTTAAAGCATGCCGGACTTTGCAGTAGGACTATATTTACCCTAGTGCCATACTTTAACCGCTTCCTGTCCGCCCTATAGCAGAAGTACAGCTACAGAGCGACACTGGTACGCAAAATCACGAATATATATGTGATTTTGCATTTCCGGGTAGGGGGCGCACCCGCACCACCATTCGCGGCTGTCAATTACTCGCCGGCGCCTGGTGATTGCTAAACATCTATAAACAATACAGATCTCTCCCCTGTCAGCTCCTGCACACTGCTTTGTATGGCTGTGCATAGCAGAGTAATACAAAGCAGTGTGATTACAGTGAAGCACAAACACACAGCCCCACAGTAAAACACAGTTAACCCCTTCCTGCCTAGTGTCATTAGTACATTGTCAGTTCTTTTTATTAGCACTGATCACTGTATTGGTGTCACTGGGGATGTCAGTGACATCAAGTCATTTCCCCCCGTGTCAGAATGCCCGCCGCAGTCCCGTTATAAGTCGTTAATCGTCGCCATTACTAGTAAAAATAAAAATCCCAGTATATATACCGCCATTTATAAATGCTATAAATTTCAAGTAAACCAATTAATTTACACATATTGGGATTTTTTTTAACAGACATGTAGCAGAATACATTTTGGATGAAATTTGATTTTAACATTTTTTTTACTGGAGATGTTTAATAGCAAAAAGTCAAAAATATTGGGTTTTTTTTCTCAAAATTGTTGGTCTTTTTTTTTTTATATATAGTGCAAAAAATAAAAAAAACGCACTGGTGATCAAATACCACCGAAAGAAAGCTTTATTCCTGGGAAAAAAAGGTCATACATTTCATTTGGGTGCAGCGTTGCATGACCCCGCAATTGTCAGTTAAAGTAACGCAGCTCCATAATGCAAAAAATGGTCTGATCAGGAAAGGGGGTAAATCCTTAGGAGGGCAAATGGTTAATTAAACATATATAAGAGAGATGTAGCTATGGGGATAAAGAAATACAAAAGTAAACAAAAACATTGGTAGTAACAGTAAACATGAAAATACTCAACCAAATGGTTTTAAAACTGGAGAACTGCAGCAACTGTTGAGTGATATCTGTTGGAGGGGGTTTGGGGTGTGAGGCAACTGTGGGGGGAATATCTGTTGACGAAGGCGAGTCAGTTTTGGAGGAATGTATTTCAAGTCTGTGGGGTGATCAGGAAGATATGTTGAAAAGGTGGGGGAGTGGGGGTATCCATAGAGTGATGACTTCAGCTGGACATGTGAAGTGGCCTGCGAGTCATGTAAGCTGGGAAGGAGGAGGTTGTTGGGGCTAAGAAGTGGTCAGATAGTGATGTGTGCAAGCTTGGGGTGCATGTTGGAAGTGGCTTAGTGACAGCCTGGGTGGTGATGGGTGTGAAAAAGGTAATGCGTGTCAGCTTTTGCATACCAAAACCTTGTTCCTGAACAGACAGGGCCCTAAACACCTGTCCTAGATTGTAAGCTCCGAGGAGCAGAGCCCTCCTATCCCTCTTGTATTGAATTGCTGTATTGTCTCCTGTTATATTGTAAAGCGCTGAGCAAACTGTTGGAGCTATATAAATCCTGTATTATAATAATAATAATACTATTAGGCACAGCATTTAGCCTCATCCAGCAGTAGCCTGCCATAGAATTTGACAGGCTGCCTGCCATGGAGCTGGATGCTGCACCTGTCCCTCCTAGGCACATTGCAGTTGAACACTCCAGTGTGTAGGGGCCTTCAGAAGCGGAAGGTGGAGTAGAGAAATGGCTGGAGAAATATAAGATGAAGGGGGATGTAATTAATTTAAATGCCTATGGGATCCAACATTGCAGAGGCATGCCCAGAGGCAGCACCTGAAGCCAGCTGCAGCACCACACAGTGCCAATGCCTACTTCCTCCTGCAGACTCAGCTGGCTTTCCTACAGACTCTCAACCCCTCCCCATTCCTCTTGCAGGTTCAGTCTGGTCTCCACACACTCACCCCCTCTGGCAGTAGTGATACTCAGTCTCTAGGTTCTGCAGCTAGCACTGGAGCCACAGTAAGGCAAACTTGGGAGGTAGAGTAGGTCGGTACTCAAGTAGCCTTTCTTCCCTTCTTGCTGGAGTCCTTCATGCTGGCCTACACACTTACCTAAGCCTATGCTGCTGGGAGAACATTGGAGGCGGAGGGAGTAGTAGCAAGGCCACCTTTAGAAATCATGGGGCCCCATGCATCGTACCTGACAGAGCTCTCTGGATTCATACGCTTGGTGTGATTGTAGTGTCAGTGTGGAGCAGTACATAGAAAATTGCAATGAGCAGTATGCAGTACAGAGCAGGAAGACATGGCAGTGCAGAGCCATATAGTGTTTGATATGTAGCAGTTGGAATGTGCAAGGCAGTTAGTGAGCCATATTATGTAGTGGCAGGGCAGACAGTAAGAAGTATGTGGTGGCAGGACAGTCAATGAACAGTATGTAGTGGTAGGCTGAGATATTATCTAGTGGCAGGGCAGTCAGAGAGCAGTATGCAGTAGCAGGGTGGACAGTGCAGTATGCCATGGCAGGCTAAGGCCATATGTAGTGGCAGGGCAGTCAGTGAGCAGAATGGGCTAATTGTTTTCTTTTCTCCCTTTTTTTTTTTTTTTTTTTGTTGGCTGGCGTTCTGCTTTAAAATACAATGTATTATATAAAGAGGGGCCTGCAAAAAAAAAAACATCCTGATATGTAATTCAGTATGTACTACAGGTATTGGGTTAAGTTTGAGTGGATTTGAGACCTTTTGTTTGGTGGCCTAACATGTAGATCCTAGACATAATGTATATAAAGGACCGCTCCTTACTTCAGTGGTATACTGTATAATAAACTATTTTCAAATACAGCTATTGTTGGTACATGTCTTTCTGTAACTGCTTGCCCAATAGACTTGGTAAAAGAAGAGCAGCAGTGTGGTCTAATCAGGTTGTACTTGTTACCACAGTACTGTCACTTTAACACTGGGAGCTTTCTAACCTTCTAACCTTATTATTTAAAGACGAGCTTAGTGTGATGAAGCTCCTTCATTTTCCAAACATCAGGTTTGGGGCAAGTCAGTGACCAAGCTTTATTGGTCATTCAGTGAAGAAAAATGAGGACACCAACCTAGGTTTGCTATCTGGCAAGGTGTCACACAATCTGGGGGAAACACAATTACAAATCGTTAGGCAGTAAGGCAGTTTATATGTATGTGTTTTCCAGGACTTCAGCTTCAATTATCTTAAGACTGAAACTCTTATTGTTGTTGGTGGGCCCTAAGGACTTACTGTTTCCACACCTCTGACAAAGTAAACATATATTTACTTTGATGGTAACATTTTTTTCAGGATTACTGGATGCAATTGACAAAACCCTTTCAATATTCTCACTCTCCTTGCCACAGGAAGACAAAATTGTTTAATTTGTACCATTCCTCACCCCAGTTAGTGGTTCTTACCTCTTACATGACTGCTCTGCCGCCGACAATCTTGATATATCAGGAATTCAATATTGGTTATATTTTTGGGTTACAGGTCCTGTAAACTGTAGTTGTAGCACTGCAGTAAAAGCATGCTTCCTGTATCACCACAGTTTATAACGTGCAGTGGAAAAGGAACTTTCCATATATTGCCCTCCCAGTATCATGCCTATAACACACATTACCAACCTTAGCCTCTGCAGCAATTACTTCAGCTAGGTAACATTTTTTTAAATAGGAAGAAGTACCTCAGGACCATGGGGCAATTATTTTATAGTCCTGATGGTTTTTTAGTGTTCTCAACAAAATTACTTGACAGTAAGTTGAGTTCAGCCATGCCAAATAATTGCGTCCTATAAGAAGTTTGTAAACCTTGTTTTAGATTGTGCATGTGTGTTTAAAAAGTGACTCATCTCTCCAAATAACTGTTTTCACAGCTCAGTAGAATAATATTTGTCCTTCATACCAGTGTTCCTGTAAGTGTACGTTTATAGCTGCTGTGAGGAGTGCATGTAACCAAATCCTTGCCTATGGTATTGTTTTTCTTAAAAGATTTAGAGTCCTTCTTTAATCACAATCTAATTTCTAGTCTGGAAGAAATTTTCTTTTTCAGCATGCACACCCAGTGACCAAATTACCTTTTTTCTGTAAAAAAATAAACTAATACCTCTGTGAGTGCAGGCATATTTTGTTTCAGTCTTTTATATGTGTGTAATCATTGTAGTTGGTTGTGGCTAGGCACAAATAATTGGTAGTCAGTGAGATAATGAGGTGGACGTGGTGGGGTACATTTTTTTTTTTGAGCATCTCTTGACTTACTGAGACTTATTAATGTTGACCAAATGTATAGATTATGAAATAAAATAATTTTTCTGATATGATTTGGTAAATGAAGAGTTCTTACCCAGAAGTGACAGGTTTAACACAACAACCAAAATTTATTGGTGAATAGGATGGAGGTCTAAACTAACAAAAACAATCTGTCTAGTTACATAAAAGAAACATTATTAAGAAAGCTTGAACATATTACAAAATACAAACACTGAGACAGAAAAGACATAAGACAAACATTTAGATATAAGTGCAAGGGATATATTCTATAATTACTATAGAACTGGACATATAAGTTCCATTCCCTTCCTCTGGTGTTCCAAAGAGAACCTCTCTCTCTATCGTGTCCATAGTTATAGGCCTCTCTTCCATTAATTTTCATAGAGTATCTCTGATTGGTTGGCCAGTCTATTCCCTTTCATAATTGGCTAACTTCAAATCCCCTGTATTTAGCATACACCAACCCCCTTTAAGGCAAATCTTGGCACACCCTTTATGGAATTTAAGCATGCCAGTTCATGACCTTGTCCTGGGAAACTAAGTATTCATGAATGGCTGGCCACCTTCTTTGCATATCTAAATGAAATATCCTTTGAAGTGCATATTTGGGAAGCCAACAGGGCTGTCCCATTGTTAGATAAACTAACTCTGGCACTGAACTGTCTGAAAGAGGATTCTCAGCAAAGACTTATTTTATACAGTAAAGAAGGTGTAATTAATAGAATATTCCCTTTGGCAACTATGGTATCTATTTATGGGAAGACACATTGCACACCCAGACTGATACAGCTCTAACTGAAATATATTCATAATTACAATATTATTTACAGTGTTTAATGGAGATTTCACAGAAACTCATTATCTAACATTAATAGGGTCAGAAAATTGCCATGCATAGGCTGATAGCCCTTTTCTGACCATATTTATAAACATACTTAAAGATGATCATGAATGCAGGTGTAATGTCTGTAAGTGAATAATTGCCATTTCCAGGCTACTTCGTCTCCTAAGGGTCAAGGGAAAGTAGACTGGTGAGCCTTTTTTGAGGGATCCAAAGTGTTCCTAGGAATACTAGAAAGTTTCATAATGCCAGAATGTACTGGATATCTCTGAAGGCCTCTTTTAAGTTGCATATGCTGTGCATGGTACTCCTGAGCAAGCCTTCCAAGGGTCATGAATATAAAATGCCTTTTCATTCTAAGGAGCATTTGCTACTTTATAGCATCAAAAATGCTATAAAAGTAATAGAGGGGAAATGTTCCTGTGCGGACATTAGTTCTGGTGACCTGAGGGTCCCTAAGGAATTCCCTTAATTTGCAGGGATTTTCTCTCACTTCTAAACCCCCCGGTTGTAAACCTGCGCATTTGCTGAAATGGGACAGAGAACTAGACAGAACTTTCTCCTCAGACCAACAGCAACAAATTATCCACTTCGCTCTGAAATCCTCTATATGCACATGTGTTCAGGAAAACAATTTCAAAATTCTGACCAGGTGGTACCGTACGCATGCAGTACTATTTTAAATATTTCCCAATTATCACATATCGTTGCTGGAGATGTCAGGAGGAGCAGGAGACCATGCTGCATATATTTTGGTCCTGCTAGAGACTTAAGCCTTTTTGGTTGGAAGTCCACAGGATCTCACAGAAGTTTGTTGAATTCACCCTTCCAGAGGACCCACTTGTCCAATTAAAACCTGGAAACTGATTGGCTTTTATGCAGAATTGCACCATATTTTCTACCTTCCAGTTTTTGTAAATAGCCCCCTTTGTGTTCTCATAACAAATCATTTGCCCTTTAGCTAGTTAACAGGTGACAGTAGGTATCTACAGCCACTAAATTCTCAGTATCTGATGTCCCCTGTCAAGCCTCATAAATCCATCAAAAAGCCATCCACTAGGAGATACTCATCAGGGCCCCTTTCTCTCTGTCAGAAAAATCTCTTTTGAAAAATGACCTAGTCTTGCCTAGCCACAAAAGATTAACAGCAGGGCTGGGGGCCAGTGACTTTAGTGATACTGTGGTAGAAGCTGTTTCCATGGGGAAGCACACAGTCTAGGTGCAGGTGGGAGGAAACTTCAGCATCAACCATTACTCTGCACATGACATTTGTTGGGAGCAGCATTTAGTTAAGCTTGGCCGCTCAGTTGTCAAAGGAGATGACTATACCCCATTGAAGACAAAATTTGTACCTTTAATGGGGCTTAAAGTCTTTAATTCATTTGTGCTCCAGTACAGAGTTCAAATACTTCAAACTTTTTCAGGGATAACCAACATGTTCTCCTTGATTTGTGAGCAGTAGCTGTGACTGTGCAAGGGGTTTGTCTGACCACTGGAGCTAAATTTATTCAGTAAGTATGCTTACCTATTTTCAGCATGATCGTGTAATCCCTTGTGTCGTCCAGCAGCAGCTGCAGGGGCAAGGAGAGAGTGCTTGAAAACAGCAGTAGTGATGACATCACTCATAGGTTCCCATGGCTCATCCATTGTCAGTGCTCCCTCCTCGCCCCAGCAGTCGCCGCTTACTGACACAAAGCAGGCAAATCATTAGACCTAGAACATATCAGTTATGTTAGCTTCACTAACCATTTGAGCTCCAGAAGGTTTTACCCGCTTTATGACCAGGGAATTTTATGGTATTCAACACCGGGCTACTTATCTGGTAAATGCGCGGTCATGCAAAGAAAAAAAGACTAAAAATTAAAAAAAAAACATAATTTTTTACTTCTGTTATAAAACATATCCAATACAAAAATAGAATTTGTTAATTAAGGCCAAAATGTATTCCGATACATGTTTTGGTAAAAGAAAACCAAACCCCCCAAAAGTGTATATTGATTAGTTTATGTGAAAGTTATAGCCTCTACAAACTATGGTATATATACTAGAATTTTTATTTATTTTTTATACTAGTAATGGCTGTGAACAGTGACTTATAGTTGGACTGTGATAGTGCGGTGGGAAATCTGGCACTGGCTGGGAGGTATACTAACACTGACATAATCAGTGACACTAATACAGTGATCAGTAATAATACTATACACTGTCACTGTACTAATGACACTGGCTGGGAAGGGGATAACATTTTGGGGTAATCAATGGGTTAAATGTGTGTTAATGTGTATTTAATGTACACTGGGCTGCGCATGCGCAAATCAGTGTAGAGCAGTGGCGTAGCTAGCATATCTGGCACCCTGTGCTGGCCTTTTTTGTTTGCCCCCCCCCCTCAAAAAAAAATGGGCCGTGGTAATATAGCATCATGCTTTGTGCGCCTCGCCAAAACTGTGGGTGTTGTCAGATCTCACTCCTTGTCCAGGGCCCCCCTTTCCTAGTGTCGGACCTCCAGACACCTGCTGTCCTAGTCCAGAGCCTCCGGACACCCCTTTTTCTAGTTTGGGACCTCCAGGCACCACCTTATCTAGTCCAGAATGTCCTTTGTCTCCCCCAATCCAGTGCCAGCCACACCAACCCACTTTTCCTAGTCCAAGGCCTCCTCTGCATCCTCCCCCCTCTCCCAAGTCCAGGGCCTCCTCTGCCACTCCCCAAGTTCAGGGCCTCCTCTACAACCCTCCCTCCAAGTCCAGGGCTTCTCCTGCAGTCCCCCCAAGTTCAGGGCCTCCTCTGAACCCCCTCCATGTCCAGGTTATCCTATGCAGCCCCCTCCAAGTCCAGGGCCTCCCCTGCAGCCCTGTCCAAGTCCAGGGCCTCCTCTGCGCCCCCCAGTCCAGGTCCTCCTCGGCACTCCCCTCCTAGTCCATGTCCTCCTCTGCACCCCCTTCATCCAGTTCCAGGGCCTTCTGCACACAAACCCTAAAATGCCTTCCAGTTCAAGGCATGCTCTCCCATGAAAAGGCATGGGCTGTTTGGGCACTGAGCAGGACTAGGAAGGAACCTCACAGTGCTGAATCACTCTGCTCCTCATGCTGCCAGTTGCTAAGCAACAGTAGCTGAAGCGTCACTTTTTTACGGGGCAGGTGGAGTGATTCAGTGCAGGTGCGCTGTGCAGTCTCTCTCTTACTTGTTTCTTTGGTATTTGCAGTGGGCCCTGCTTTTTCCTTTAGATTTGACTGGGCAGCGGTGGCACCTAGAGCAGTGGTCCCAGCGGGGGGGGGGGGGGGGGGGTGGCTACCCCGGCGGCTACCCCGGCGGCCCCCTTATTGATGTGGGGCCCAGGGCAATTGTCACCCTTTGCCTCCCCCCCCCTTCCCCCTAGTTTCAGGTCTGGTGTAGAGTCTCTGTGCCATTCTGTGTTGGCATGATGGAACTCCTGTGCATTTGTGTGGGAGTAATGTCATGCAGGCTCAGCCAATCAAGACACTGGAGACTACTTCAAATCCGAAAGAAGACCAGGAGAAGATGGAAGTGCCACTGGCATCGCAGTTCTGGATGGTATTCTCTTGCAAGGTAAGTTTGCCATAATGTGCATATATGTTTTGCTGAATGATCCAAATTTTGCATTTTAGTTCTGCTTTGAACTAAAACTAAAGGTTGCTGTGAAAACTTCATTTGTACACACTGGTTTTATACAAGCTTATATTTTACCCTTCATTTATAATGAAATCTACATAATTCTACTGCTATTTGGTATAGGGATGTATTTCTTGTAGCCCTATAGTGTATGTACTATTTGCAGAATGTATTAAAATTAATATTTGCACATACACACATGTATGTGATTTTCAAAAGGTGAATGCTACAGTCAGACTTTTAGGCCTCCTGCACACATGGTGTTTATGCAGCCACTTTTAGGGGCGTCAGGATTTTTTTTGTTTTTACTGCTTCTAAATGGCCCTTTATGTTATCCTATGTGTCCATGCACACATAGACTTTTAGAAGCTTTTAGCAGCAGTAGTGTTTACCAGCAGAAAACAAAACCCAGGGCCAATGTGCCCAGGGGCAGCAGCATTTTGGCAGAAAAAAATGCTTGCAATGGCTAAACGCATCTAAACGCTAGTCGCATTTAGTGCTTGAGCGTTCATTTTAAAGGCTAGAATAAATTATCATTCTGGCCAATGAAATGAATTAACGCCCAAGCTCTTGACGCTTGGAAATGCGCCTAAACGCTTGTAAAAGTGTTAGATACTTTTACAAGCTTCAAGCTTTTTTTTCTGCAAAAATGCTGCTACCATAGGACAGCTTCTAGGAGAGTTTTTTTTTTTCTTTAACGTCCTGTGTGCATGAGTCCTCAATGTGACTGTGGATCTGTTTATGGATGTGAAATAGGTATTAATCTTTTCAGCATTATTCATGCTCTTATGTGTGTGTACTTTTACATACATACTTCCACATTTTGGTCTGTTCATGAAGTCTGCTTTTTTTATTAGTAAGTTATTGTTCCTCTTGTGTTATGGAATCAGGCACTCTTTGTGACAGGTGTTCTGAATTGTCCATCTTTGCACAGGTGCATTCTTGGTGTGGGTGTGATGTTGGGAATCCTGCCAAGCTCAGTCAATTCTATAGAAATGAATGAACAATCATAATCAAAGGGATGTACTATGTAAACATTGGTGAGAGGGGCAGCCAGAAAATATGAAAAATTGTTAAAAGAAGGGGAACTTTTCATTTTGTTTCATGTTTATTGGTACATTGCTTACTTTATTTTAATACTTAATGAAATTTGTATTGCTATTTTCTGGAGCTCAAATAAAAAAATGTGAGTGCAAATAATTGCAAAACCATACCTCCCAACCACCTTCAGAGAAAGACACATTTAAAGCAAACCATTGAGATGTTCAGACATTTAAACTGACTCAGCACAATCATTTGCCTGCATTGCACTTTCCACAGTTATCCAGGCATTGCAAACCTTGGTACTTTACTATGCAAATCAATTGCATGGGCACACCCTGTTCGACACTCTTGCCCAATGTGCCTCCATATTGGTTATCAAGTGTGATGGGTAATATCACTTACCAATCAGGAGGGGGTTGACCAAAGCACAACCATATGAGTTCTAGTTGCAGTTTTCAGGTTTTGAATCTCCTGATACATTCCGGAAGTAAACTGTTATGAGCAGGTAGTACCTGTTATGCACACTATTTAGATGGATAACCTTGTCAGTAGGGACATGTGGAACAGGTTATAACCATGCAAGTTTAGATTGCAGTTCATATAATAGAGTACCCTATTTTTGGATCCACTGGTGCACTCTGGAAATACATCTTCTATACATGCTAGTTCAATTTATTTGTATATCCTAGAGCAGGGTATCAAACTCAATATATATTGCGGGCTGCATCAGCATTATGGTTGCCCGCCCCCAAAGTGCCAGTTGTATATGTAAGACTAGATGTGCAGAGCACCCCACTCCCCCTTACATTAGATGCCAAGAGCCTCCCCACCATCAGAATTCAAGAGTTCCCCACCCTCCCTTACATCAACTTGTGCTGCTGCTGGGAAGAAGCGGGGGACATACCTGGGAAGCAGAAAGAACAGGGTCTGAAGGAGGACCAAAGGAAGGCTGGAATTTGCTGAAAGCTGAGAACTAGGAAGGTGGAGACAAGGGGGTGCTGCGGCTATGCTGGGAGGCATAGAATCTGTACAAGGAGTTCTGTCCTCCTCTCTGCTGATGACTGCTGAGGCGGGGAAGAGCATGGAGGACAGAGACTAGCCTCGCCACAGGAACTCTTTCTTCATCCTCCTGTATTTCCAGACCAGTAAACATGGCATTTCTGGTGGCAGCTACATATAAGTAGGCTAGGCTTGCTTGGCTTATAGGAATAGGGACTGCGATAGGTGATGTTACTCTAAGCTATATTCCCTGACCATCCATATAGAAGCGACCATTATAGTACACTGGTTTTGATACAGTTGGTTGATTTATGTGATACACAACATGCAATGTCCGGTACATAATCAGTCCAAATAGTGAAAAAGTTAGAACAAAACTTGAAGTCTTCAAAAGACTCACCATGCATCTTATGCCTTTCAGAAAATAACTTGAGGTGTTTGCTTTCCAAAATGGGGTAATATTTTGGGTGTTTCTCTTGTTTCGGCTCTTATGGGGCTCAAAAAATATGACGGGTAGTCAGGAAATTAGATGCATAATTTGTGCTTGTTGAAAGCTCAAAGGTACTCCTTGGATTTTGGGCCCCCTCTATGCATCTAGGCTGTGAAAAAAATCATAAACATGTGGTATCCCCATACTTGGGACATGTAGCAGAATGAGTTTTGGGGTGTAATTGTAAGTAGGCCTATGTTGTATGTGAGAAATAATTTGTTAAAATGAGAAAAAAAAGTTTTTTAATTTCTTAATTTTCTGAACAAATTGTGACAAAAAAAGTACAACCTCGAAAAAGTCATCATTCCTTTTACTATATAATTATATATATATATATATATATATATATATATATTTATATATATTGTGACAGTAGGCAGGTGAAATCACCTGGTTGCGTCCTGGATGGACGATACATTTGTCCAAGGTTCAGACTTTATGGGGATTTGTTCCACTAGAGGGAAATGCTGAGTCCTTCAGCACTGGGGTAATGAGCCCAGCTGAAGGTAGTGGGCTCATTAAGGCTGGTATAAAACTTCCCAGCTTGCTTAGGGAGTTGCTCCAACCTGGAACCAGATCTATGCCTGAACTGACTGGGGGGCAAACATCTTATCTGTAACATTTTATCTGCAGGGAGACAAAAGCTGTGTGGCTAGCCCCCAACTACTAGCAACTAGGTATAGCATCAGGCTGTACCTAGTGGGTAGCTAGGGAAAGCTGTTGGTACAGTAAGTAGCCAAGTTGGCCAGGATTTAATTTGATGTTTCTTTTTGGTTTGACATTTTCTGTACATATTGTAAATAAACTGCACCTTTTTGTTTTTTCACCTCCACTGTTGTGCTGTGCTGTGCCTGTGTTTTTGTGTTGTGCACCCATCCAGGGGGTCACAACAACCCACTGCCGAGCTAATCCCATTACAATATATATATATATATATATATATATATACGTTAAACTGTCCACTTTCCGAAAAGCGGTCATTTGGGGGATATTTGTACTGTCCTGGCATTTTAGAGCCTTAAGAAATGAGATGGGTCAGTCAGTACATCAGGATCGATCACTTTTCAAATAGATATACCATAGTCTGTAGACTCTTCACTTTCACACAAACCAAATAATATACAGTGATTTGGGTTATTTTTAATCAAAGAAATGTAGCAGAATACATTGTGGCCCAAGTTTATGAAGAACAATTATACATTTGCAAAGTTTTATTACAGAAAAATGTTTTTTTTTTCCAAATGTCTTTTTCTTTTTATACATCAAAAAATATGTAAAAACCCACTGCCAAAAGAAAGCTTCATCTATCTTCAGAAATTATTTTGGGTACAGTATTGCATGGCTATGTAATTTGTACATGTAAGGATGCACCACACTATGTTTAATAAATAAACTTAGGTGTTCAAAAAATATAAACAAATGTTCTGAAAAATCAAGTGCTATAAAAAGAATGTCCATAAGTCAGAAATAACAAATTCAACAATTTCCAAAATTCTTTACTTCAGGTGTGCCTCCCAACAACATGCTCTTGTATTTACCACCACCTGTACTCCCTTGGGTTTATGATCACTTTCTATGCTGGGCCTTCAAATGATAAAAGGTCTGGAGTCCCTCTTCAAGCCTGGACAAGCTATATTGGAAGATTCTGCCTTATTTTACCATATGGTCAACCAAGGAAAAATTTCAGACAGTGGCTCAAAAAAATAAATAAAATATCCATAGTGCACTCTTTATACATAAAACCCAAAATGGGGTCCCTAAAGAAGTCAATGATGCAACTCTTAGGGTGGTGTGCTGGAACACACATAGTAGCAGCTGTTGGTCTGCAGAAGCTCTATCTTGGGCAGTAATATGAGAGCATGGTGAGCTGTGAGAGCTGTCTGTACTCTCATGTGGATTTAATTTGAGTGCATTTTTAATGAACATTTTGAGTTTTATGTAAAAATGGAGAGCACTATGGATAGTTTATTTTATTTTGGAGCCATTGTCTGGGATTTTTCCTTGGTGGATCATATAGTGAAATAAGGCAGAATCTTCTATTATAGTTTGTCCTGGCTTCAGGGGAGCTCAACGCTCTAAATATTGTTTATTGGAGTGATTGCATGATCTTTATATTTTATTGACTAAGCAATTCAAAGTGTGACAGGCGAAAACTGAAATATGGCTGGGGCAGGATGGGGATGAAACTTTCTGGTCTTGAAGTGGTTAAGACCCTTGGTGGCTCGAACACAGTAGCAGATTTGCTTTTATACTGTCTGCCTATCAATAAATACTGGACCCTGAGTCTATGTGCAAGACTATCGCCATCTATTTTCAGCATTCACTTTATAAAAGCACAGAGATCGTTGGCAAAATCTAGGCAAGAAAATGAGGACTCCCTTGGATATCCAGTTCAACCAGCATAGTAGCACTATTTTGGTATATGACCTTGTTTGACACATTCTGTGCAAACGGGAATAGTTGACCATATTTCAGGATGCTGAGAGATCTCTATTTCTGATTCCATGCTTGGAATTGCTTAGGCTCTCCCACATTCACAACCTAATTATCAATAAATCCATGTCCAAGAGCGATAATATATTCAATACCTGCTACGTGAATGTCCTGATTCATTCTTACAATAATGGGAGTGTAATATTTTGAAAAGGTTAAACAGGAAAGCAAATAGGTTCATACATTCGCTATTACCACTAGAGATGAACTGAAATTTTGGTGGCCGAAAACACCCATTTTGGCTGATATGAAAAAAAGCACCGAAACCTTATCAAACAATCCTGGCACTGGGCATAGAGATTAGTGAAGGAAAGATGGCCTCCACTCATCTCTATGCCTTTGGAGGACCGGATTGATGTCACTTCCGGTTTCAGACTTTTTTTTTGTTTCTTTGTTTTTTGTTAAAGCACTAGTTCAATGCTTTTATTGATCTAATGCTTTAGATTGCAGAGGAGAGATGTGGGGTCTTATTGACCCCATATCTCTCCATAAAGAGTACCTGTCACTAAATATTTCTATCACAAGGGATGCATGCATTCCTTGTGATAAGAATAAAAAGTGAATAAACTTTTTTTTTTTTTTGCACTGTCCCTCTAAAAAACATTTTAAAGTGCCCCCGTCCCCCTGTGCTCACACGTAGTGGTGAACGCATACGTAGTCCATGCCCACATATGTAAACGGTGTTCAAACCACACATGTAAGGTATCGCCAGGAACGTCAGAGCAAGAGCAGTAATTTTCGCACTAGACCTCCTCTGTAACTTTACACTGGTAACCTGTAGAAGTTTTTAAAGCATCACCCATGGTAACCTGTAGAAGTTCTTAAAGCATCACCCATGGAGATTTTTAATTACCGCAGTTTCACAACATTCCACGAGCGTGCTCAATTTTAAAGCGTGACAGCGTATCTATTTACTCGCCGTAACATCCTTTCATATTTTACAAAAAATAGTTTTTTTAATCAAAAGTGTATTTTTTTCCAAAAATATATATTAATTTTTAAAAACTGTGCATTTCGGTTTTAGTTTTCGGCCAAGTGCATTGTGTATTTTCGGTTTCGGAACCAGAATTTTCATTTCGGTGCACTGCTAATTACCACCCAACAATCACACACACATTGGCAAAATGAAAGTATGTTTTACCTGTGATTTCATATGATGATCCAATTTTATGTGATAATTCCAGATGCTGCATGCATGTATGACACTAGAACTCAGTTTTTAAACTGTATCGTGTTCCTCAAGGTGCCTTCTGTCTATGTTCAAATACATTTAATGTTATATTACCACAATGAAGATAAAAAAAACTTTCTAATGCATTTCACATGTAAATGACAATGCATGTCAGAGACAAAAGAAATAAATAAATAAAAGTGTATAGCTTTAAAATTCCTGAAGGCGATATGGACTTTCACACTGTGTGCGTCTTGTATAAAACTGAGGAGACATCTAATTTTCTCAGGTGTTCAATATGAGAAGTGTAATTTGTCATAACATGCAAGTTTCAGTTTGGTACAAAATTATTTACATGCCCAATTACTATATTTATGATTTTACCCACACAAAATTATCAGTGCACCTTGCCTGGCTGTTCTTTTTAATATAACACGTACAAGGACTGTGTATAATCTGACAAAAATTCCACAAATGCAAATTAAACTTGTTTTACCCAACCATAACAATTATCTGTGTTAGTCTTTGTATAGCCACCATTAGCATTGACCTGTTGCCGCCCCACTAAAGTTATACAGTTTATTTATATTTTGGGCACTGTAATATGAAACAAAACATTTTTATTACCTCTGAGTTCCAAGTATTTGTATCAATTAATTAATTCACATTAACTTTTCCCATATTAATATTAACAAGTGAGTCTTTGGCTTATGATACCATCTACAACAAAAATATATTAATTAATTTAAAAAAGCAGTTTTAACTGCTTCAGAAGGTACACTTCCCCCACTCTTATAATCCCTCTTTCTTACATAGCAAATACCCTATCTTTTTTTTTTTTTTTTAGCTAATGCCACTGACAAGACTTGAGTTGTGGCTATTTTTATTTCTCTAAAAATGTAGCTTTTTCCCTGCTACAAGAAATTAAAGACCCAGATGGTCAGTTCTTAATCTTAAAGGGCATACTAGGGGGCCAGCTATATACTTTCATAACCTATTATTATATGCCTAATCAGGGACAGCTTGCGTTTTTCTCTAATCGCTAGCCGCACACGCAGAAGGGACGGTAATATATGGAGGCGACTCTTATCTTGTTTTGGACTCTAGGTCTTGTGGACTTATGGAGAGAAACACATCCAACTGCTAGGGATTACACCCACTACTCTGCCGCACATAAGACCTGTGCGAGAATTGATCACATCTATCTCTAGTACTAGTATCCCATTGGTTCACAAGACCCATATTCGGGAAGTAGCGTGGTCCAATCACTCCCTGGTCTGCATGGTGCTCTTGCATTCAGTAGGTCCTCGGGTACAGAGCTGTTGGCAGTTGAATGAATCGCTTCTTAGTGATCCAGTATGGTACACGGAAATAGAAGGAGCAATTTCAGAATATTTCCAGCTAAACAACATAGAATCTGTTTCCCGTCTACTTTGTGGGCTTTACATAAAGTTATCATTAGGGGGAAACTCAATCAGATTGCCTTCTAAATTAAAAGGGATGCCGGGTGGACCTGGAGAGATTGGACGTGGAACTACAATTTCTATGCAACGGGCATAAACGTAAGCCCAACTTAGATACGTTAGCAAAAATTGACTCAACTAGACTGGCCCAAAATTTAGCCTTAACCACTAGAGCTGAGAAGAGTTTACAGTGGAGTAATGCCCACTTTTATTGTCAACAAGACCGGATTGGCCCAATGTTAGCTTCTAAACTGACCCTGAAGGTCCTATCCTTTGCATTACCTAAACTTTGGGTGGCTGTGGGCGGCTATACCCAAAATCCACACAAAATTATGGAATTATTTCATGTCTTCAACTCTCAGCTCTACCAGTTGGGCACTGTGGTAGATTCAGAGAGGGTAGATGCTTTTCTCGATGGGTGGTCTATTCCAAAACTGAATATAACTCACTGCAATCGATTAGAGGCCCCTATTTCCACTGAAGAGGTTTTGGAAGTGATCAAACAGGCAAAGAAAGGATCCACGCCCAACCTGGATGGTATCTTGACCTTATACTATAAGAAATTTGCTGCCCAATTAGCCCCATATCTGACCAGATTTTTTAATTCATTCTCATTTGAACACGGCATATATCACAGTAATTACCCAAACCCTCCAAAGATCTCGGGGAAGTGGCTAATTATCGTCCAATCTCCCTGATCAATAATGATCTCAAATTCATGACCAAAATTCTAGCAAATCAACTGTCCTCTTTCATTAGTCTGTATATCCATAAGGAACAAGTAGTATTTGTTTCGGGCAGGGAAGGTCCTGATCAAATCTAAAGGGCGGTGGATATTGTATCTCTGCTTCAGTTTGGATGAGCAGGGGGGTCTCCTCAAGAAGGTTTTATATTGTCTTATCGACTTGCAAAAAGCATTTGGCACAGTCTCCTGGCCATATCTCTTTAGATTACTAACTAAATGGATGGTTGGCCCACGTTTTCTGGGGATCTTGCAGGCACTCTATTAGATACCCAAGTGCGACTCCAGGGATATTTCTCTAATCTGATATCGATTGGGAGGGGTACGAGACAGGATTGCCCTCTCTCTCCATTGCTGTTTGCAAGTGCGATAAAGACACTGACTGTTGCCATCTGGACCAACCCAGATATTCATGGTGTGCACTCTGGTCCACAGGAGCACAAATTTGCCTTGTTTGCGGATGATCTCCTACTCTTTGTGACCTCCCCATTAATCTCCACACCTAATATTCTATCTATATATACTATATTATATCTCTCTATTTATGGCTTGGACTGGGAAAAGGATCTTCTAATAGACAAAGACCTTGATTTCTGGCACAAGTGTTTTTAAAGATTATTCACAGGTATTATGAATGTGGCCTTGACAGAGACTAGTTTGAAAGTCTTCACCCAATGGTACCTAGTCCCAACACGTTTAGCTAAGATGTACCCTTTGACCTCCCCGTTATGCTTTCGGGGTTGTGAGTTAGTCGGTCCTATGTACTATGTGTGGTGGGAATGCCCTAGGATCCGCAGCTTTTGGAATGGCGTCTTTGCTTTGTGAAAGGTCACAGGATGTCTGTCCCAGAAACACCCCAAATAGCTCTTCTCAATGAGCAAGTTAATCATGTGCCTAACAGGGTACAATGCCTAATCTTTTTATATTATTAGGAGCCAAGATGAAAATCACTAAAGCTTGGAAACCGCCTTCGGTGACCCCAGCGTAAGCAAAGAAAAAAAATCTCTTGGATTTTGCCACATGAAAATTTGGCGAGTATTGTCCATGACAAAGTTAAGAAGTTTGAAGCAACTTGAGAACCTTGTGCTAAATACCACAACATGTCATTTGAATCATAAGGCAGAGTTGAAGGCTTACCAGGATGCATGCGTCTCTAGCACTTATTCTGACTCTACTCCTTTTTCTCTTGTCTTTTTTTTTCACTTTCTCCCTGCTGTTCGTTTTTTTTTTTTTTAATTTAAATTGTTTTTGTTTCTCCTTAGTTCCCTGTTCACCCTGGATAACAGGGTTATAGTAGGTTTTCAGATGGCTCCTATTTGTGAGATTACTTTGTTGTATGTGATTACGACTAGGTTATTGCCATTGAATAAGGTTACCTACGTCTTCTACTGTTAACCTAATTTTGGGATACTGTTTGGTTGCAAGAATTATGGAGTTGCGAAGACGCCACTAGTGCCGTACTCCTGTTCTGCATCTTCCCATTATTCTTGTGGTAACCCATTCTGTATGAACAGTCCTTGTTTGTTCTTCATTAAAAAACAATAAACATATTAAAAGTAAAAAAGGATGTTTGATCTTTAGCACCCCCTTCCTTTTTCACTAACATGGTTTACTTTTTGATGTCCACTTACGTTGTAAAATAGAATTCACAAGGAATAAATATAAGTTTAGCCACTTGCGGATTATCTTGCTGACAGCCTATATAGTGCTGTCGTCACTGGGTTAGAAGCCCCAGTGGGTTACATCAATGCTGTCAATGACATGGATCAATCTGGCTTTTTTTTTTTTGACCCAGGATTCAATTGTGAGTAGCTTCCATCTTGGTATTTCTGAATGTTAGCAGGAGCAAGCCATCGGTCTTTTGTGCCTTCAGAGTTTCAATTATTTCTATATTATCATTACAATAAACACCAATTGCAGGTTGCTATAGATTGGAGTCAGCTGTCATTGCCTGTCCTGACCATCCCGACTGCACTGCATTAGTGGAATGCAACTCTGAATTCAATGCAAAGCATGTGTGTTGTTCAATAAAAGTAATACGGGCAGTGCATTATGGTGTCTGGTTTAGACTACAATTATAATGTATTGCGTGTGGCCCTCACCCTGTGGATAGAGACATACTGTATAACCTTAACCTATCTAAAATGTACAAAGCCTACACATTTCTTTCAAATATATGTTATTTAAAGTTGAACTGTAGGTCAAATGTCCATCTTTATAGTAACGTGGGAATTTTTTATTTTTTTTTTTGCCATATGAACTTTCCTAAAAGCACTGTTTGTTTAAAGTGTCATCTGTCTTCAGTTTAAGGTTCCATTAGCTGAACATGGCTGAAAGGGTGTATTTTGCTACTTCGGCAGAACACAGGGATAAAGAACAATGTTGTTACGTCCTCTTTGGATGTCAGGTTGAAAAATGAATGTAGAGTAAAGGTTGTATAAGCTTGAGGGGACTGGATCTTTATTCAGTAGATGAGCTGGAGCATGTTATGTACTTTCCTGGTACTACTGTATTCATGGTCTGTAGCATAGTACTTAAAATTATTTATTTTCTCATTTATTTATTTTATGTGTTTATTGTTCACAATCTGGTGCACTACTCTATAATATCAGTAAAGAAAAAGCACCTGTCCTATAATATTTATGATCTAATATACTCTGTGTAGGATTTAATTCTAAATAAGCCACAGAGCTACAAAACTGTAGATAGGACAGTAATCTCACATACTTTAATTCAAAGTTTATGTAAACCCAACAATGAACTTCTTTTGCTCCCTCTTGGTCTTTTAAATATACCATTGAAAGGGTTTTGTTATACCTGCTGATTGTGCTGGAAATCCAGTCAGCTCGTGAGTTCCTTTCCTCTCTGCAGTGTTCTCAAGAAATGTTATCAGGCCTGCTCACTTCATCTTCTCAATATTCTGGAGATGAGGGAGGTGGAGGTGTTTTGTGGTTCTAATACTGTACTATTTCTATGAATGAGCAGCATTGTCACCCTAGGACACGATTTGTGAGTGAGCATTGTCTCTCTAGGACAGGAAGTGTATTACTGATAGGATCAGAAGATGAAAATAACGGGGAGGGGGGGAAAGAATTTGAAAGACCACATCTAAGGACTGGAAAGCTTCAATAAAATACATTTTTGCTTGTGGGTTCAGATTTACTTTAATATGTCCCAATCAGACCCTTTTGAGTGAAATATGTTGGGCAGAAGCTGTGTGAGAGATGTCGTTCAATTTTGAACACTGGACACTGTCTTTGTTACCATTTTAAAAGTTTTATGGTTTTTTAAAGTTTAATAAACTTTTTAGAACTATTCTTGTGCTCTTGGTTATATATTATGCATGTAACCATGTTTTTGCAAGCAACATTCCTGGGTGCGATGCTGGAGACACAAGTGATCCCTCCGCTGGACTGACTTACTGTTTTTCATTTGAGGTGGAGGACACAGCTTATCTTGTACACCCCGGTGGAGAGTGCACTGACAAAAAAGAGCTGCAGATTTGTTTTTTTTTATCTTATTTTGGTTGTTTAAATTCAAGTTTATATTCAACTTGAATTGCAAGTAGCTATTTTCATTTTGTAGTGCAAATTAAGGCCCCGGTCACACCAGTATGAATTGTCATGCGATTTGATCATTTCAAATTGCATGACAAGTTGCACCCTATTGTCCGCAATGGACACTGTCAAATTTTGAAATTGTGTGAATTTAAGTGAAGTCGCATGATTTGAAAGCCAGATTCGGTGTGACCGAATTCTAAAGGAGTTCTATGATCACAGTATGCAATTTCATTTTATAACATCATCATTGTAACAGCAATACAAGCAATACTTATTTTTTACAATCTACTATAAATGTACTTGAAAAATCTCTTTTCATGTTGCAAGTGCTGGCCATTTCTTTCCACAGGTTCTTGGATTGCCTGCATGCTTTGCAGCATCTTCTCTGCTCATTCATTTAGTTTTCATTAGATTTCTAAGGACTACATATCTAATGGTGCCTTGCTGTCTGCAATCAATGATTCCTGTACAGACTCTACCTTCTGAAATCCCAGTACCTCTAGCTCAGAAGGCAGGCTCTGTGGGTTCTGTGATACACCAGAGTCTTCTCACAGGGCATAATGAATATGTGTCACAGAGTTCAAGGAAGTGAATTTTCTGGGTTCAAACTTCAATATCAGATTAATATGAAAATCTTATTTAAATTTTGAGCATGATATGCTTTAAAGGTGGAGGACATGTTTTTTTCCGTTTTTGTTTTGGTTTCTAATTTGATGCAGCTTGTCCCCAAAATGTAGCTGTTTTGTTTGTAAAAAAAAAAAAAAAAAAGTTCCTTAGTTAAAACATTAATTTGTTACACCATACATCAGACAACATTATACCATAAATGTTGTATTTCATGCCTTCACAAAGGCTGCATACAGAGACATGGGCCTTCTTGGCAGTTTTTGTTATGGATGGCACCTGACTAGTTTCTAATTTTACTGAGAACCTGGTGTTTGTTTATTGTTGTGGTAGTAGTCATCTGCGGAAGGGGGAGTAACAATAAGGGCACTCCAATCTAGGCATCTTTATGCCTAGGAAATTATAAAAAGCCATTTTACTTACCTGACTTTCTGCTCCTGCAGGCTTTTCTGTTTTTGTAGACAAAAGGTTCCTGCTGCCTTTTCTCCCCCAAGCTCCAGCGATCTACAATTTTTTTTAATAATTAAAAAAAATGTTAAAATATTGAACGTTTTATTTTTTAAGGTTTTTTTTTTTTAAACTACATGCCAATTGCTCTCCCACAATATGTGGGCAAGTGGGGCTCTGGGCAAATCAGTGTACCCTTAAACATGTAAAGTAGTAATTTTTTAATTATTTCTAAAGTGTATGCAAGGCAATATTGTAAAAAAATATCCATTACATCTCTGAAGTGCTTGCACATTTTCCAGAGTTTTATCCCTTTTAAAAAATGCTACATATACAGAAAAAATACCTGTTGATCCTGACAGAAATCAAGTATGCTCCTTACTACCTGTTTGGGCAGGCAGCACAATACCTTTTCTGCACTAAAATTCCAACCAGTCTTGTTAGCACTGGTTGCTGTACTACTGAACGCTCCCTATCCCCAACCCCTCTCTGACCCACAAAATATGCTTACATTGATTTCTTTTGCAGCACATCATTGCTGCTGCCATGACTCCCAAGAGATTGCCTACACAATTTGTGTAGAGAAAGGGCTAATGGGAGATGTAGTTCTGGGGGCATTCCTACATGAGTAGTAACTGAGCTCCCAGCAGCTGCGTAAGCAAGTCACAGGGAGTAATAAAAGCTGTTTCTCACTATAGGACCAAGGTAAAAGAAAAATGTAATGCCAGGACATGCAATAGGGAGCGCAAAGGGTATGCTTTGGTAATGCTAGGACATACTGTTTAAATACAATCTGTATATGTTTGTTGCGTCTTTGCTGTTTAATTCATAGGCTCTGCTTTTTTTTTTCAGTCCTGTAACGTGTGTACGACTTTTCTACATACAATAGCCGGTGTTGTATGTGTTTAAAATGGAACTTAAAATGGTCTAATGAAATTAAAGTGATATGGGAACCAATTTAACAAAAATCTTCTCTACTAGAGGCTAATTTGACTTGCAAGCTTGTATGCAAATGGAATGTTGTATCAAGTCATACAAATGAAGACTTTGGTAACAAAGAAGAATTTCTTCTTATAGTTTAAATTATTGGGGTTTTTTTTTTTCAAAGCTGTTGAAGAACTTATTTTGCATGATTTTTAGGAACACTGCACAGTCATTATTTGCATAAATTAAACAGAGGTTTCAAAAGGCAAAGCAGTTTCCATGAATATAAACACATATTATTTCTCTGGGCTCTTGTACTCCTTAGATTAAATAAAAGTACTTTTCTCATGAAGTTTTATCTCTGTGCAGCATAGACCGTAGTAAACATTCATTTTGACAGGACTGTGGTTTTTTTGCATGAAGCAAGCAGAAATAGGTTGTGAAAAATTAGTATAATGTACAGGCTATCTTAACCAACACTACTACATGTTGTTAAGGTGTTAGGCAATCTTTTCCACAACCTATATTTCTTAAAAAAGATTGCTTCATGATACACATACACATTTTTAATTCAGTTACCTATAATGGTAAAGCATTTGTGGGTTGTTATGTGTTTAAAATGTATTTAAAGTGTTACTAAACCCACAACAGTAAAATCAGTCCATATATGCAGTTTAGCATGCTTGTTATACTCACTGTGGAACCTAAGGGGTTATTCCTCCGCATTGTGTAAAAAGGCTGTTTGATCCTGTCTTCTCTGATCCTCCCCTTCCACTGTCCCCCTCTTACCCCCTGATAAGGCATATCATGTGGAGTCACTCTGCACATGCTCAGTTTGGTGTATTTGCTAGAGAGGGTTTTTTTTTTTTTTTTTACTTGGGAGAGAGCTTGTGATCAGCACAGGGCCAATCAGCACTGTCCAGACAGAGGTCAGGGGTTCTGTATCTCCTAGAGCAGAATGAAAGCAAACTCCTTCAAGTTTTAACATGTGCTCTGCTGACACTGAGAGAAGTAACAAGACTGCTCTAACTGCTGATGAGAAAAGGTATTTAGCAGTTTATATTTACTAAAATAATTGCACTTCTATGTTCTGTATACTGTGGGAGACCAGATATAGTGAATGCAGGATCCTGGGTTTAGTAACACTTTAAACCAATCATTAAAAACCTATTAAAATAGACCTAGGCCCAATCACTAAAATCTCATATACGCTTTAACATGTTTATGTAATTTTTGAAAAGTTGCTTAATAATTTTTTTAAACATGCAGCTGTCATTGAAACAATACCTGGAGATTCTGCCATGAAGGTCCTTGCACAGGCAGAATAAGGTGATAGTGCTCTTTTCTTGTGTCCTAATTGTTCTCCTGTGTTCTCACCCTGTCACATATTTTCCCAGCAAATACTAAAAGTGGCTGTGCTGACAAACACTGCACAAATATGGTCCTTTGTGGCAGACTAAATGGTTCAGTTAGGGTGTACATGTACTTTAAAACAGAATTCTGTGTATTTAGTTTTGGAATGCAAAGACCTACCCCTTCATTACTTAAGCTGCTCAGGCACTGGTAGTCAGTACATTCGAGAATGCCAACAGAGACTTGACGAATGTTGTTCAAAAGTACATCAAAATTATGTTTACTTTTAACATTTGATTTTGGAATGCATAGAATTTCCCGTATGAAAAGCACATTGTTACAAAATACATTGCTTGAGAAAAATGTTCCATGCTGCTCGAATTTGCATGTCAGTACATTTGAAACAATTGTTGATTCAACCCCACTAATGATTAGAAATTTAAGCCTTTTGGAAATTAAATTTTTTGAGCAACATTCTACTAATGTATGACCAGCTTTAGACTATGAGCTAATCATAGACTTGATCCTGTTACAACCATCTCATAATATTGTCTGACGAAACAGTAGAGAAGTTCAGATTGCACCATTGTACATGTTTATTCTGCCTAGAAGGGAGAGGGGAGAGACATCTAAAATTCTTCAGACAGTCATGAAAGCCAGCTTACAATGAGGGAAAACAAAAGATACAGTATTACTCAATGTTTTTTTTTCTAACATGTCCAATTACTTTCTCTTGAGATGTGTCAGTAGGGATGGTCAAAAGATATCTATAAATATATCACATAAGTGTCATCTCACGTTTTTTGCACACTTTCAGTGGTATCATACCAAGTCAAATGTTAGGGAAATGTATATTACTCATGGAACCTGCTGGTGCCACTTTGGTTCCTGAACTAGTGTGGTGCAGTTCTGATGTACACCAAGGAGTGTCTCCCAGCGGTCAGAAAAGCTTACTAACTTGTCACCTAATACTGGCTTCTGAGAGACTATTTAGCCAACATGGCTGCATGTTCAGTGCCTCAGCTTTTTTTCCAAGTGCCTGTATTACTTTGTAGTTACATTATACAAATAGCAGTTGATTGACAAAATTTCAATAAAGGGTTACTTTAAATATACATATTGTAAATGTGATTAAAGGGAATGTTTATTATTTTGTACTTTTTCCGATTGATCATTGTAAGTAAATATTTATATGTATTTTTTCCTCCCTTTGATATATCTTTCAGGAACTGTTGTGAAAAGGCTATTGTTTACAGAGCTCTGTAGCTCAAACTTCAGTTTACACATGTAACTTAAAATCTCTTGCCAGTAACTTCATCCCTTATTAGACAGTGCAGTAAGATCCCTTTGTTATGTATTAAATGTAAGTTGTAAAAACAAAGGTATACACATACAAAAAAATGGGTTTAAAACCTTAAGAAAAATAGAAACATCCAAACTCTGCCATTTTTTATGTTTTGGATAGGATTGGTAAAAGTAATTATGTGTAAAAACTTGTATTTGCTGGTGTGACTTCATTGTAGAGATGCAACTTTACCTCCTGTTCCTTTGACAGGCTGAGACAGCAGAACAAGAAATAAGAGAAGTCATCACTGGGACAGGAAGTCTCAAACAGTCACGCAGCCTCATAGGACAGTCAGAGGAAAATGAAAACGCCTCTTACAAGTTTTAATCCGTGCTCAGCTAGACACTGATAGAAGTCACAAGATTGCTATATAATGCTGAGTAAAGATATTTAGCAGTTTATATTTACTAAAATTGCATTTCCATGTTCTGTGTACTGCAAAAGACCAGATATAGTTAATGCAGGGTCCTGAGTTTAGTGACACTAACTGAATGTATTTTTTTATTTCCTCTTTTTTTGTGGCCTACAGGTAATAAACCCAGGGCATGTGTAAAAAGGTTTTTTGTTCTCTCCAAACAGGTTTTGCATTCCCTTGCAAGTCTTTGGGAATGCAAAACCCTCTTGAAGCAAGCCAGAAGGTCAAATGTAGCGGTCAATGAATTAAAAAAATGCCAGAAGTGTCACAAACTGATGCCATTGACACAAGCCCAAAGCCCATCGACACATGCCCTTAATTTTGGCTAATCAGTTTAAAAAGAGAGTGTCATCGATTACTTTAAATGTATATTACTTTCTTGAATGGTAAGAATACTGTTAAATGGAAACCCAAGACTTACTGATATTGGAATATATCATAATAGTGGTAAATGTATAAATTATTTTAACCTATGTTGATTCTAGGTTGTTCCTAGATTAACATAGCATTTCACTTTTTTACAGAATGGTTCCAGTGTCTCGCTGCCTGCCCCATCATTGCTGTCTCCTCATTCTAAGGTCAGACTTGGGCCCATCACACAGCTGCAAGCAATTAATACAGGCTCATCAGGTGAGTAAGATTCTTTTAATTTATAATGTTGTCTAGTTGGTGATAATGCATGTATGGACTTCAAGAAAATATAGAAAGGATGGAGCTATTCGTATCAAGAAAGCCAAAGACTCTTAGGTTCTGTTCACACCATACAAGGTCCTTCAGTAGGCAGATAATTTCAAAACCGGGGGAAATCATGTGACTGACTTTCACCCATTTACAGATTGTTTTTTTACAGAATTATGTGGTACACTACAGGCATGATTTGTAAAATTCAATTACAGTGTGTAGTGCTTTGTCCAGCAGAGAGCTGATAGCAGGATGAGTGGTGTCCTCTCTTCCCCCTACAGTTTCCTACAGTGAAAGAGCAGCAGACTCGTGAGGGTATCCCTCTGCTCTCTTTTTCTGTCAGTATGTTCTATGTCAACAAGCAGCAGACTCATCCATCTGCTCTCTTCTTCTGCCAGCACATTCTATGGCAACATATTTGCATGCAGCATAGTGTATTAGTTCCTAGTCCTACCCTTACATCTTCTCCTGACTTTGGGGATTGTATGGACTGAAATGAAGTCACATCCAGCTATAAGAAATACAGTGCTGCATAAATTTGTGTCTTTTGTACATATATCATATATCTGTTTGGAGTTTAGCTTTGAAAGAGAAGTATGGCCTAAGCTCTTTTGGCCATACTTCTCATTTGAGTGACTTGAGTGCACTTAGTTCTGCTCCCCTGTGGCCCAGACTTAGCCAACAGTGGGCTAAACCACACTGTCAGCTGACAGAGCCACTCCAGAGAGATTCCGACATTAATGTCAGGATTCACCCAGATGCCCTACAAGCAGCTTGCTTAGCCTCTCAGTGCTTCGCTAAGAGCCTGACCAGACACTCCTCAGGTGAGTGCTGGAAAGACAGAGCAGTGACTGACAGTCACCGCTCTGTGCTTTGAGCGGACCCAATAACTGAGCGATCAGCGGTCACATGATCGCTCAATTCTCAGGCTTAAAGCTGGCAGGAGACAGTCCAGTTGTTTGTATTGGGTCTCTTAAATCTAAAGATCAAAGCTGGGATCTGAGTATTTGCAGTGATCAATATTTCACTATTCATTTTTCTTATTTTATTTCTCATAATACAGTCTTCTTATTTTCTGCCCTTAAGATGGGCAGCTGACATCCTGGTTTGTTTTTAGACTGAGGGTATATACAAATGTAAGCAATTATTGCAGACACATAAGTGTAGCAGCTCAGCATTAAGGCCCATTTATCCTGCCACCACATATATTAAGCCAGTGGGAACTGGTTAAAAATATCTATTTTGTTTAGATCTTCCATGTGAAGTGATATAGATATTTCTCTGTCCCTGGTTTTTCAGGATTCAATATGTAGTATAAATGAACTGTACATGCAACACTTCTTGCAGATGTATAGTACTGGGCAACTAGAAAATCTACAATTTCTGGGGAAATTGTGTGAAGTGTTCTTGCCTTCACCAGTAGTCTACAACTGGAGTGGGTGGAGTAGCTTTTGTCACTCTGCTGCCTGCTCACACACCTGGGTTCCTATGGCAACTCACTCTGCAACAGGGGCAGGGGAGCGGTTAAAAACAAACTGCTCCAACTTGCTCACTTCACTGGCGGTTGCCATCTTCAAACGGTTGTAGTTTTAAAACTGAGTGAATAGCTTTATATTGTGAGAATCACAAGACCCAGACCTACATTTTGATGCATAGTATGTCTCTGAAATATTAAAAATGAAGGCACAGTTGCAGTTTAGAAATTGCCCTTCAAATTTCAGGTGTCTAGAGTGGAGTTTCAATGAATGTCAATGGGCGGCGTGAGTTGCAAACAAATGGTCATATTATGAAAATTATCAGGACTATGGCTTAGCCGTGGACATTTTTAGTGGCAGCAGGGATAGCTGAACGTTTATAAGATTTGTGATATAAGATTTGTGTAGCTGGGCTTGAAAATGAGGGAGTGATGGCAGTTTATAAATCATGTCCTGATTTTTCAGCTCACACTCTAGCTTTTGTCAGATCCCACTCTAGTTTTGAACATTCCGCCATTCATTCCTATGGGACCAATTTCACCATAAAAACGCTGATATTTCGTGAACCATTCGGCGAAACGTTCCATAAAGTAATAGCACACCAATCGGGAACAATCCGCACGTTTCTGTATATTACTGTCTATGTAGTATAAAAACTGTGGGAGGAGTTAGGGTGGTAAATTTGGCTATAAGAATATATATGTGAGATAACAGTAAGCGGTCTTGCCATACAAGAACACTTAATAAACAGACAACAAAATGTTCTTAAAGAGAGCCTGAACTGTGGAGGCTGTGCTCAAAAAAGGCAAATGACTAGTTACTAGTATAGCTTGTGGTTTTCCTGCAGTTAATTTTTTTCCCTAAAAATTTTTTTTTATTAAATTGTGTGATTCCTGTGAGCTACTATGGTGTATTTTTTATTTAACTGATATATATTAAAATTATTTTTATATAATATCTTATGTGACTAAATTATTAAATAAATGTATATATTAAATCAGTGGGTCGCCTACACCTTACACATACCCATACAAATGTATCTTTAACAAATCAAGAAACAATATGTGTCGCGCTCCACTTAACGATATACACAAATCAATAAGTGCAAAACCATATATTGAGTCCTTAATATATTTCCTTAACGTGATATTATCAATCACATTAGTACTTCATACATATCTTCACATATCAAGTCCATAGAAAAAATCCTCAAAACAATCCGTGATCTTATAATCTTATAGTGTCTTCTATAGTATATTGAAAAAAATAAATATATAAAATAAAGTCTACCAAATTTATATATATATATATATATATATATATATATATATATATATATATATATATATATATATATATACATATACAGTCAGGTCCATAAATATTGGGACATCGACACAATTCTAACATTTTTGGCTCTATACACCACCACAATGGATTTGAAATGAAACGAACAAGAAGTGCTTTAACTGCAGACTGTCAGCTTTAATTTGAGGGTATTTACATCCAAATCAGGTGAACGGTGTAGGAATTACAACAGTTTGCATATGTGCCTCCCACTTGTTAAGGGACCAAAAGTAATGGGACAATTGACTTCTCAGCTGTTCCATGGCCAGGTGTGTGTTATTCCCTCATTATCCCAATTACAATGAGCCGATAGAAGGTCCAGAGTTCATTTCAAGTGTGCTTTTTGCATTTGGAATCTGTTGCTGTCAACTCTCAAGATGAGATCCAAAGAGCTGTCACTATCAGTGAAGCAAGCCATCATTAGGCTGAAAAAACAAAACAAACCCATAAGAGAGATAGCAAAAACATTAGGCGTGGCCAAAACAACTGTTTGGAACATTCTTAAAAAGAAGGAACGCACCGGTGAGCTCTGCAACACCAAAAGACCCGGAAGACCACGGAAAAACACTGTGGTGGGTGACCGAAGAATTCTTTCCCTGGTGAAGAAAACACCCTTCACAACAGTTGGCCAGATCAAGAACACTCTCCAGGAGGTAGGTGTATGTGTGTCAAAGTCAACAATCAAGAGAAGACTTCACCAGAGTGAATACAGAGGGTTCACCACAAGATGTAAATCATTGGTAAGCCTCAAAAACGGGAAGGCCAGATTAGAGTTTGCCAAATGACATCTAAAAAAGCCTTCACAGTTCTGGAACAACATCCTATGGACAGATGAGACCAAGATCAACTTGTACCAGAGTGATGGGAAGAGAAGAGTATGGAGAAGGAAAGGAACTGCTCATGATCCTAAGCATACCACCTCGTCAACGAAGCATGGTGGTGGTAGTGTCATGGCGTGGGCATGTATGGCTGTATATTTATTGATGATGTGACTGCTGAAAAAAGCAGCAGGATGAATTCTAAAGTGTTTCGGGCAATATTATCTGCTCATAATCAGTCAAATGCTTCAGAACTCATTGGACGCCGCTTCACAGTGCAGATGGACGATGACCCAAAGCATACTGCAAAAGCAACCAAAGAGTTTTTTAAGGGAAAGAAGTGGAATGTTATGCAATGGCCAAGTCAATCACCTGACCTGAATCCGATTGAGCATGCATTTCACTTGCTGAAGACAAAACTGAAGGGAAAATGCCCCAAGAACAAGCAGGAACTGAAGACAGTTGCAGTAGAGGCCTGGCAGAGCATCACCAGGGATGAAACCCAGCGTCTGGTGATGTCTATTCGTTCCAGACTTCAGGCTGTAATTGACTGCAAAGGATTTGCAACCAAGTATTAAAAAGGGAAAGTTTGATTTATGATTATCATTCTGTCCCATTACTTTTGGTCCCTTAACAAGTGGGAGGCACATATGCAAACTGTTGTAATTCCTACACCGTTCACCTGATTTGGATGTAAATACCCTCAAATTAAAGCTGACAGTCTGCAGTTAAAGCACTTCTTGTTCGTTTCATTTCAAATCCATTGTGGTGGTTTATAGAGCCAAAAATGTTAGAATTGTGTCAATGTCCCAATATTTATGGACCTGACTGTATGTGTGTATATATATATATATATATATATGCTGTGCTCCTTCACCAGTTGTGCTCTCACCTGATATGTATGACCAAACCGTAAAGTGAGGTCATACAGGCTTGTGTCCCTTTAATTGGGCTCAGATTTGGACATATGGATGAATCCCTGTATCCCAGATGGATGGATGAATGAAGTTTTTTTTCTTTTTTTTCTAGCAGGGGTCTCGCCGTTATCAAGAGATCCTTTTCCTCAGTATGGATGGATGGATGGAGTCATCCCTCTTTCCACCAGGAGGTCCCCTGGGTCCTTTCAAACTTTTTCCTCCATATATGTGTGTTCCTTGTAATTGAAGGAAAATATATAGTGCCTCAATTTCCCTGATGAAGCCACATGACCCGGTGGCGTAACGCATAGGGGAGGGGCTCTAATGTCACAACGCTTAAAAGCATAAAACACAGCAAGTAGATGGGAGAGTAAAAACTTACCAAACAGAGCAAATTTGTATCAAAGGCAATTTTTTTATTGTTTCACATGTGAGTGCAATATATATTTATTTATTAAATCTTTAAAAAAAGAGGATAAGGCACTATAAATTTTCTTTCAATTACATGGAGCACACATATATGGAGGAAAAAGTTTGAAAGGACCCAGGGGACCCCCTGGTGGAAAGAGAGAGAACTCCATCCATCCATCCATACTGAGGAAAAGGATCTCTTGATAACAGCGAGACACCGTGCTGGAAAAAAAGAAAAAAAACCCCATTCATCCATCCATCCATCTGGGATACAGGGATTTATCAATATGTCCAAATCTGAGCCCAATTAAAAGGACACAAGCCTGTATGACCTCACTTAACGGTTTGGTCATATACATCAGGTGAGAGCACAACTGGTGAAGGAGCACAGCATATATATATAAATTTGGTGGACTTTATTTTATATATTTATTTTTTTCAATATACTGTAGAAGGCACTATAAGATCACGGATTGTTTTGAGGATTTTTTCTGAGGACTTGACATGTGAAGATATGTATGCAGTACTAACATGATTGAAATATATTAAGGACTCAATATATGGTTTTGCACTTCTTGATTTGTGTATATCGTTAAGTGGAGCGTGACACATATTGTTTCTTGATTTGTTTTCCCTATTACTGACAAGCTAAGCCTTGTTCCACACTGAGCCCCTGGGCGAAGGTGGTTGTGTAGAGCAGCCTTTCTCAACCAGGGTGCCTTCAGGCTTTTTCAGGGGTGCATTGGCAAAATGCTTAAAAACTGCCCAAAAATTGTATACAAGCCAGCAGGTGGATCAAGCCTGCCTTTTAGTTAAACAAAGCTTTAGGTTTTCATTGTGTACTTTTACAACCTGCCAGCTGCCTGCATCCTAACAAGCAATTACATCATTAGTTGATAAGGAGGAAATCAGGTGCCTGCACAGTATTCTTGTTTGCCCCTCTCCTTCAGCACTGGAGTCACATTAGCTGAGTGAGGGAGATAAACTGAAGGAGAAGAGGAACATTGAAATACTAGTCAGTACCAGTGTGCAAAAGTGTATTTGCTTTGAAAAAATAAATCACCTCTATTGTTGGGTGTCCTACACATGTGGATGTTGCTGCATTATGCAAAACTATTAGAATATTTTTTTACATTTTAGAATGGGGTGACTTGAGATTGTGCAGAATGTTAAAGGGTGCCGTGAGATTGTCCATAATTTTAAAGGATGCCTTGACTGAAAAAAGGGTGAGAAACACTGGTGTAGAGGCAGGGCTTTGTTTCCTCATGTCAGAGCTGCCCCCCTTCATGACTGAAGATCTGATGACTAATGAAAACATATTTGGGGAGCAGTGGAAGAGGTTTTAAAAGCACTGATTTACAGAATGAATGAAGCAGAAGCAGGCCTGCAGGGTACTGCCTAGGCACAATTAACATTCCCAAATGTTCCTTGTAAAAAGAAATTCCTCTTTAAATCCAGGTCCAAGTTAATTTAATTCACTGTATTTCACTGGTTAAACTCCAGGCTGCCAATTCTTGTAAGCAATGGTCTGCTATTATTGCTCAAGGAATGGAAATGTCAATATTTTACAATGATCTGCCTTGATCAAATAGGGCATTGCCATTTTTTTTGCAAATCCATGTAAAATTACATTTATCTTTGCATTGTCCAGCATTCAATTATGTCATCACTTAAAAAAATGTTCTTCAGAGTCCTGATTTGGATTATTGTAATATAACTATCTGGGAGTGTTTGTCAGTCATATAAGTTATCATCACATAGTAGTGTAATATTTATATTGTGCATATAAAGAACTCCACCTTGGGAATCAAGGGTATATTAATATCAGACTTGTATTGGGGTTGTCTGTTCTGTATTCAGATAGGTTGGTGGGGGTGGGGGAGCTTAGATGGATTTATGGGAAGGGGAGAGCTTAAGGTGGCTTTTATTAGTGTGGTATAGTTTCCTAATAGGACAAAGAACAGGTAGCAAGCATGGCATTGGTACATTATTCATCAATGTAGGTGGTGTGCTGTGCAGCTGTAGAGTTCAGAGTGGTTACAGTGTAACAGTATGTGTATTCCTTTACTGAGAGGCAAATCAGCTATGTGAACTGTATGTGTTTTATTAGTGTTTTTGGTGGCTGTTTTAGGTGGAGTTCAAGTAGCAGCATAATTCAACATTACACCGCGTTCCAAATTATTATGCAAATTCTATTTAAGTTCACAAAGATGAAATATTTTGTTTTTCAGTTTAACTCATGGATGGCATTGTGTGTCAGGGCTCTTTTGATCACTGAAAACAATCTCGGACACCTGTGATAATTAGATTGGCCGGTGAGTCCAATTTAAGGAAAGACTACTAAAGACCGGTGTTCCACATTATTAAGCAGAGTACCATTTTCAAGCAATATGGGGAAGAAAAAGGATCTCTCTGCTGCCGAAAAGAGTGAAATAGTTCAGTGCCTTGGACGAGGTATGAAAACAGTAGATATTTCACGAAAACTTAAACGTGATCATCGCACTATTAAGAGATTTGTGGCTAATTCAGAGCACAGACGGGTTCGTGCAGATAAAGGCACATTGAGGAAGATTTCTGCCAGATCCATGCATCGGATCAAGAGAGCAGCTGCTAAAATACCATAACATAGCAGCAAACAGATATTTGAAGCTGCTGGTGCCTCTGGAGTCCCACGGACATCAAGGTGTAGAGTCCTCCAGAGTCTTGCAACTGTGCATAAACCTTCTATTCGGCCACCACTAACCAATGCTCACAAGCAGAAACGGCTGCTTTGGGCAGAAAAATACATGAAGACTAATTTTCAAACAGTCCTGTTCACTGATGAGTGCCGTGCAACCCTAGATGGTCCAGATGGATAGAGTAGTGGATGGTTGGTGGACGGCCACCCTGTTCCAACAAGGCTGCAACGTTAGCAAGGCGGTGGTAGAGTCATGTTTTGGGCCGGAATCATGGGAACAGAGCGGGTCGGCCCCTTTAGAGCCCCCAAAGGTGTAGAGATGACCTCTGCAAAGTATGTGGAGTTTATGACTGACCACTTTCTTCCCTGGTACAGAAGGAAGAACTATGCTTTCCGTAATAAAATCATCATAATGCATGACAATGCACCATCTCATGCTGCAAAGAATACCTCTGCATCAATGGCTGTTATGGGGATAAAAGGAGAGAAAGTCATGGTGTGGCCTCCATCCTTCCCTGACCTCAATCCTATTGAGAACCTTTGGAGCATCCTCAAGGAAAAGATCTATGAGGGTGGGAGGAAGTTTACATCCAAACAGCAGCTCTGGGAGGCTATTCTGACATCTTGCAAACAAATTCAAGCAGAAACTGTCCAAAAACTCACAAGTTCAATGGATGCAAGACTTGTGAAGCTGCTATCAAATAAGGGGTCCTATGTTACAATGTAACGTGACCTGTTAAAATGTTTAAAAAGTTAAAATGTTGTTAAAAGTTCGATTGAATTAGATTTTGATTTCAGTAAATATGCTGCAAACACAACAAATGACAATTTTCAGTTCTTTACAACCTATAAAGTGTTTTGAAACTTAATTTGGAACAGTGCATTGTAAGTGTTTTATGTTTAAAAAAATACTGTTATCATTAGGAGGTTTGTTCAATAAAATTTGAATTGTACTCTTAATAGTTGATAATATGAGAATTATGCTGACTGTTATTTACATAAATTATTTAGGTAAATGAGAAAAATATCATTTGCATAATAATTTGGTACACGGTGTATATTACAGTTACAAAAGAAATGATTTCTTATGGTATCTGCAATAAAAAAAAAGTTGAAGAAAAAATAAAGCTGTTTTATACCATAGCCACAAAATTGGCAAATTTTGAATATTTGCAGCATAAATGCAGGGAGCTCTAGTATCTAAAACCTTGGACAAAATGTTTAAATTGATATATAATGTATGTAACTTATATATTTTACTTGTCACTACAGTAGATGAAAGATTTCTGATGTATTGGTTCATCTCTTTACCTTTTTAATGTCAACTGAGCCTAAAGAATGTAAACATAAGGTAAATTGAGACACCTTTTAGGATACTTCAAACATTTCTGCTAGACAACTGGAAAGTCTGGACTTCTCGAAGAGACTTCTCCAAAGAATATGATGTGTAAATATATTTTACCATGAGAAAATGTACACAGTATTTAACTCACTCTTTGTTCTAGTGTCAGTACAACACAGATGAATTAGTAGAAGAGAACCTGTCTCTTTGGACAATATTCTTGTAACATTTGCACTTGACAATAGCGATGAAGGAACTGGGAAAAGTTTGGTTTGCTGCATGTTCACTAAACCTTCTGGTTAGTTAGCAAATAGCGTACATATCACTGAACCTCGGTGAAGTCTGAGAGCTGAATCTTGTTGATTGTTTTTTCCACAAGGCTAATGCTTCCTTTTAAAAAGAGCATGGATGGGGGAGGGTCTTTTTTTGCTGACCACTGTATTAGTGTCGCTAGTGACTTCAGATAGCGTTAGCGCCCCTCCCAGATTGCGTCAGATTGCCATTAGTACACCAGTAATCACATTTAACCCGTTGATTGCCAGGAACACGCTGACATACACAATAAACCTCCATTGCAAGTATAGTGTCTGAACTGATCAATATCTTTGATCAGATCAGCACTATACCAGCATTCACATTAGTATAGTATCCCCAGAAAAGCAGCATTAGTGGGATCAGCACCTGCCAGCACTTGCATTTAGCCCCTATGCTTACCCCCCCCCCCCCCCTTCTCCCCCAGCAAGTGCAGTGTCAGTAGGTCACTGTCAGTTGATACATTGCACACAAAAATGCAGTGTTCGCAGAATCAGGCCTGATCTCTGTTAGCACTTGTCGGTATATTTTTTTGTAGCGGTTCAAGCAGTCTCTGGCAGCCAGTCGCACTAGGTACCTTTTAGTGGCCAAAATGTCAATGGAAAGGTACTCTGCTGAAGAGGCCTACAGGATTCTGACCATGTCAGGTGAGAGCAAAGGGGATGACTCCCTGACACAATCAGCTTCAGAATAGGAACCTGTAGACAGCAGCGGCACCCTGACAGATAGCTCAGACAATGGAAAAGATGTCCCTGCTAAAATCAGGCGTACCTGACCCCGTTCCCAGGTTGTTGAGATGTTCCATATGCATGATGACTCTCATATGCAGCAGAGTGCCAGTACTAATACCTCTCTACCTTTTGGTGAACTGGCGAGCACCAGCGGCCTAGTATGTCCTGGTCTTTCACATACCAGCACTGCAGTATCACTTGGTGACGTGGTGAGCCCATAGTATCCTTCCGGACGTGCTTGCAAATCCCGATTGGCAGCCCACAAATTCTGCAGCACCCGTATTTCCCCCATTCACTGCCCAACCCGGAATCCAGGTGGAAACAGCAAATTTAACTACTCCCCTTGATTTTTTGGAGCTGTTTTTCATAGAGGATCTGTATGCATGGCTTGTGGATCAAAGCAATTTATATGCACAACAGTTTATCGCCACCAGCCCAGATTCAAACCTTGCCAGACAATTCGCATGGAAACCCATTACGGCTTCCGAATTTAAAGGTTTTTTGAGCCAAACCCTCAACATGGGCATTACTAAAAAAAATGAATTGCAGTTGTATTGGTCCACGGACCCGATTCATCATATGGCCAGGCATAGATATGAGATTATAATGCGTTTTATGCATTTCAGCAACAATACACTCTCTCGTCCTCAGGGTGACCCTGAACATGACCGGCTCCACAAAATTCGGCCCCTCGTAAATCACCTTAACCAGAAATTTGCAGATGTCTATACTCCCCAGCAAAACATCTGCATTGATAAATCTCTCATTCATTTTTCTGGCCGCCTTGCATTCTAACAATTTCTCTCCAGCAAGCGTGCCAGATATGGGGTCAAGATGTATAAGACCTGTGAGAGGGCAACAGACTATACATATAAGTTTTGGATTTACGAGGGAAAAGATAGTCACGTGGAGCCCCCCGGATGCCCAGACTACATGGGGAGCAGTGGCAAGTTGGTTTGGGACTTAGTGGCATCCTTTTTCTATATGGGGTACCACTTATACGTGGACAATTTTTATTCAAGCGTGCCACTATTAAGACATTTGTACAATCTTGGAATCGGCGCATGTGGCAACGTGCTACCTAATTGCCTTGGCTTTTCCCAGCGGCTTGTAAATACCCGTCTTAGAAAGGGGGAAATAGCCTGCTTGAGAAATGAGGAATTGCTCACAGTGAAGTGGAAGGACAAACAGGATGTTTTTGTCCTGTCTTCCATTCACGCAGATACGAGCATCCAAAATACCACGCCAGCTGGTGTTGTTGAGAAGCCCCTCTGTGTCCACGACTATAACCTTAACATGGGAGGGGTGGACTTCAACAACCAGATGATGAAGCCGTTCTTAGTTTCCCAAAAAGGCAGACGCTGGTACAAAAAAGTGTCTATTTCAATTGGTTCTATATAATGCATTTGTGCTTTACAAAGCAACTGGACATAGTGGATCCTTCCTAAAATTCCAGGAAGAGATCATCATTGCCCTTTTGTATCCAGAAGGTGCTGTGCCTCAAACCCCCAACCCAGTTGCAGTTAGCCGGGTGCATGAGCGGCATTTTCCCGATGCCATTCCTGGTACCCCAACCCAAAAGGCAGCCCAAAAAAGATGTTGTGTCTGTAGCAGACATGGAATTAGGTGTGACACCCGCTTCTTTGTTCCTCCTGTCCTGGCCAACCTGGTCTCTTCCTTATGGACTGCTTCCGTCGCTACCACACACTAGTGGAGTATTAGTATAGGGTACAGCACAGTTCAGGGCACATAATTACACAGGGTCTTGAAAGATGTTAGGTAGTCAGGAAACTGGCTATCGCATTTGGAGAGACTGACAATCTGTTTTAAAAAGTTAAACAAAGTAACAAAAAAAAGTACAAATCCCCCCAAAAATGTTACATTTTAAAAACCAAAACTAGTTAGTTTTTTTGTTGTTGCTACTGTTCAATTCACTGTTACAATTTTACAGTTTTATTGTTACTGTTTTATTGTTAACCATTGCACATGCAGCAGGGATGACCGCAGCCTGGAGAGGATTGTCAGGAAAAGGCCATTCAAAAGTGTTGGGGGCTTTCACAAGGAGTGGACTGAGGCTGGAGTCCGTGCATGAAGAGCCACCACACACAGACGGATCCTGGATATGGGCTGAACAACAAACAATGTCAGAAGCGTCTTACCTGGGCTAAACAAAAACAGACCTGGTCTGTTGCTCAGTGGTCCAAAGTCCTCTTTTCTGATGTGATTAACTGTTGCATCTCATTTGGAAACCAAGGACCCATGAGTATGGAGGAAGAATGGAGAGGCACACACAGCAAGATGCTTGAAGTCCAGTGTGAAGTTTCCACAGTCTGTGTTGATTTGGGGAGCCATGTCATCTGCTGATGTTGATCCACTGTGCTTCATTAAGTCCAGGGTCAATGCAGCCGTCTACCAGGAGATTTTGGAGCACTTCATGCTTCCTTCCACAGACGAGCTTTATGGGGATGCTGACTTCATTTTCCGGCAGGACTTGGCACCTGCCCACACTGCCAAAAGCACCAAAACCTGGTTCAATGACCGTGGGATTACTGTGCTTGATTGGCCAGCAAACTCGCCTGACCTGAACCCCATAGAGAATCTATGGGGCATTGCCAAGAGAAAGATGAGAGACATGAGACCGAACAATGCAGAAAAGCTGAAGGCCGCTATTGAAGCATCCTGGTCTTCCATAACACCTCAACAGTCACAGAGGCTGATAGCTTCCATGCCACGCCTCATTGAGGCAGTAATTGCTGCAAAAGGGGCCCAAACCAAGTACTGAGTACATATGCATGCCTTTACTTTTCAGAGGTCTGATATTGTTCTATGTACAATCCTTGTTTTATTGATTGCATGTAATATTCTAATTTTCTGAGATTGTGGATTTGGAGTTTTCATGAGCTGTAAGCCATAATCATCACAATTATGACAAATCACGGCTTGAACTATCTTGCTTTGCATGTAATGAGTCTATCTCATATATTAGTTTCACCTTTTAAGTTGCATTACTGAAATAAATGAACTTTTTTGCATATTCTAATTTTTCGAGTTTCACCTGTAAGTAGGTGTGTGCAGTGCTGCTGGATGTGATTTGTCATCCGCAGTTAAAAAAAAAAGAGCATATTTGCTGAAGTGGGTGGATGGCCCCTATGGACAGTGGGTGGATGGCCCCTATACTTCGGCATATATATTTTATAATATTTGTTGGCATATTTCCTGTGTACCCACAATTAGAAGTGGGTGGATGTAGGGAGATATATTCTAATTTTTCTGGCAGAGTTTCCTTCTCTTTTTTTAATTCAGCCCACAGGCTGCATAAAAAAAAAAGAACATAGCACATACACCCAACAAGGACCAGCATCAGCCTGGTATCATTTTTTTTCAGCAGGCAATAGGCTTTCATGTGAAAACAATCCTAGTGGCTAATTAGCTGCAGGATTGCTTTTACAAGCAGCCGGAGAAGTTGCCCCCCTCCCCTGCTGCCTTCCACGGCCTTCTCGGGCAGTCGTGCCAATCCTCAGTAGCTGGAGTGCCTCCTCACTTTCCTGCCCAGGCCCCACAGGACCAATGAGCCTTATGAATCACTCAAAAAACACGATCCTCCCAGTCCTGGGTGGTCTTCTTAGTAATGATGTAACTTAGTAACTTAGCCATAGTATCAGCACATCATCAATAAATCTTTTAAATAAGACCAGTTCTTTAGGGGGCTGTTGATATACTGAGTCACGTTCCCAATATGCCATGAACAGATTGGCTACGCTCGGGGCGAAGCAGGCTCCCATGGCCACCCCATTGATATGCTGGAAGAATTTATTCCCATGCCAAAAATAATTGTGGATCAAGCAGAAATTTAGACAATCTATGATATACTTACTTTGTTTTCAGGACACACTACTGAATTCCCTTAGACCCCAACTAGTGGATTCAATTGCGTCCAATAATGGTATAAAGGGATGAGACATCCGCACTTGCTATGCATAATTCAGAGCACTCTTCGATATTATCCAATATCTGAATCAGATGTTTTGTATCCCTTAAATACGATTCTGTTTTTTTACCAATGGTTGGAGGTATATATCTATATACTGCCCAAGTCTGGAAAGGATGGAATCAATACCATTAACTATTGGTCTGCCAGGTGGTTTCTCTTGGTCCTTATGAATCTTGGGGGCTATATAGATAACTGGAATCCTACAAGTGTCTGGTACTAAGTATCTGGCTTCCTTCTTAGTCAGGATCTTCTTATCCACTCCTTCTTTAACTAGCCTTTTTAATTCCTTTTTATAGGCTATAGTGGGATATTTCTGAAGTTTATTGTATGTGGTGGTGTCCTCTAGTTGCATATTAAGTTCCTGCAGGTAGTATTATTTCGATCGCACTACAATGCCACCCCCTTTATCTGCAGGTCTAACCACTATCTCATCTCTGTTTGATAATTTGCGAATGCCTATTTGGATCCCACTATTCCTTGGTATATTTGGGATGTTCAGTTTTTCTATATCCTGGTTCACCATTCGTTTAAAAACTTCAATCTGGTTATTATTTGAGATATGCGGATTAAAAAGAGATTTATTTCTAAGATCTGTATGTACAATGTCACTACTAAAAGCATTACTGAGAATGGTTTTGTTGCATGGTAGACCCATAAAATATTTTTTAATATTGAGTCTTCTTGTAAACTTCAGTGTGTCAACATAAATGTCAAATTTACTGGCCGGTTTGGGGGGGGGGGGCACATTTAAGGCCCTTATCTAAAACTTACAACTCTTCCCTAGATAAGTTGGCCCCACTTAGGTTGAACACCCCTTCCCCTATTGGTCTCTTTTTCGTTTGTTTCTTTGCTCCTGCTCTGCACCCTCTCCTCCTCTTGGGGGGCTTCTCCACCTTCCTCCTCCCGGACTTCTCTCCATCCTACTCCGCTCTAAAAAATTATTTTGGGGATAATCATGTCTTAATGAGTCATAGCAGTTGGATATAGGTGGTGGACTTCTTACTTCATGGTGGTACCAATTCCCTCTGTCATGTGTATAGTAACCTGGACTCCTATTCGGTTGCCTATATTCCTGTCTGTAATATGTATCTGTTGATTGGGATCCATAGTCAGGTCTGGAATTATGATTAGGTCTATATTGTGGGTACTGAGGTCTCCACTGGTTGCCATTTCCCCTCCCTTTAGGTTTTTTGTAGTACGGTCCACTATTTTTGGGTTTCCACCCATTTCGTGGAGTGTGATAACCACTCGTATTATTAGTATATGTATAATTGGTGTTCTTGGTTTCCCTATGCTGTTCATTCTCATTATATGTGGTTCTCTGGTGTTTCTATTTTTAAATCCTTTACTGGGGAGGTGTTAACAGAAGCCCCTTCTGTAGCATACAGAGTGGCTTGCCATTTGAACACCTGATCTTTTTTGAAATCATTAAGATCCCTTAGATATTTTTTACTTTTTTTATGTCTTATTTCCTGTTCTAATTTCTCCAAATCCTTATTAAGTCGATTACTGAGCCCTATCATTTCCTGGGACTCTTTAGAGGGTTCAATCTGGACTTTGATGTCATGAATTAATTTATCAAGATTCCGCATTTTCTTTTGCTTTCTCTTGAATAGTCTATATATATTTTAGCCAAGTACTGGACCCCAAAATTCAATAAGCACCTTCAGGCTTTTAAAGGGCTTTATTTCCTCATTACACTTCCTGACTATCTATCACAGTTTTGGAGGCCCTGAAATGCCAGGATAGCCCCAAACCCCCCAAGTGACTCCTTTTTGGAAAGTAGACACCCCAAGGAATTTGATAAGAAGCATGGTGAGTATTTTGCAGATCTCATATTTTGTTATATTTCAAAACATTGTGAGAAAAAATTAGTTCTGCAAAATACTCTTTTTAAATTCCTTGGGGTGTCTACTTTCCAAAAAGGGGTCATGGGGGGGGGGGGGGGGGGGGTTGGAGCTCTCCTGGCATGTCAGGGCCTCTGAAACTGTGATGGGTAGTGAGGAAGTGAAATGAGGAACTTACGCACCTTCAGGTTTTCAAAGTGGTCATTGGATTTCAGGCTACTTTGTAGAAGTAGCAGAATGTATTTTGGGGTGTAATTCTACATATACCCATGGCTTGTGTGAGCAATATATTATTTAAGTGACAACTTTGTAATTTTCCAAAAACCTGTGGAAAAAAAATAAATCTTCCATGGACTCAATATGCCTCTCAGCAGATAGCTTAAGGTATCTACTTTCCAAATAGGGGTCATTTGGGGGTGTTTGTACTGTCCTGGTATTTTAGCACCTCAAGAAATGTGATAGGCAGTCAGAAAGTAAAAGCTGTGTAAATTCCATTATCTATACCATGGTTTGTAGACGCTATAACTTTCACACAAAGCAATGAATATACACTTATTGGGATTTTTTACCAAATACATGTAGCAGAATACATTTTGGCCTAAATTTATGACTAACTTTGAGCTTACCATATATTTTTTATAGCCGAAAGTAAAAAAATATTTTTTTTTTCTCACAATTTTCAGTCTTTTTTTTGTTTATAGCGCAAAAAAAATAAAAAGCTCACAGGTGATCAAACACCACCAAAAGAAAGCTCTATTTGTGTGAAAGAAAGGACATAAATTTTGTTTGAGTACAACTTTGCATGACCGTGCAATTGTCAGTTAAACTAGCGCAGCACTGTATAGAAAAAAATGGCGTAAATTGCAGTACCTATACCATAGTTTGTAGACACTATAACTTTCACACAAAACTATCAATATACACTTATTGGGATTTTTTTTTTTACCAAAAAAAAGTAAGAATACGTTTTGCCCTAAATGTTCAGTCTTTTTTTTTTATAGCGTGAAAATTAATAAGCGCACAGGTGATCAAATACCACCAAAAGAAAGCTCTATTTGTGTGAAAAAAAGGACATAAATTTTGTTTGGGTACAGCATTGTATAACTGCGCAATTACCAGTTGTAATAGTGCAGCTTCGAATAGCAAAAAAAATGCCTTGTCAGGAAGGGGGGTAAATCCGCTGGAGGGCAAGTGGTTATTGAGACTTAATGGGTAACATTAAAAAAACAAAAATCCTTTACATAACATGCTTTCGAGATGCCTTAAACCTACCTGAGATGTTGCAGATGCAGCTCAATTACAGACAGACAGTAATACCACCAAATTGCAGATTTCATTTGTAACCAAACCAGGGGATCTCTCATTCAGTGATAATAGCACTAACGCCACAAAATGTTATATCCCCGCTGGCTTCTGTTTGTAAACAAATGGGTTGGGTATCCTGGGTGATGTAATTGACCAGATATATCCATATATTGTCAATGATGTCACCCAGGATCCCGCTGGCTTGTTTACAATGAAAAGCCAGTGGGGATCTGTCAGCATCGTCTGGCAGCACTTATCATGCCTGATGTGGATCTACATCGCTAGATGATATGATGTACAGTATGTTGGTTTTACATCATAGGACATTGTTTATTTTTTAATATAAGACTTTTTTCCTGGTGCGGTTGCTTTTATTTACTTTGCCATTTTTTTAAATGTAAATGAGTAACAAGGATACTCATTCACATGGGGAAAATGAGGATACGTGGGGACCTTAAATTCAAAAGGGAGCTTCCAGATACCTATAAGCCCCCCCGCAGACCCCCACATCCCTTTTAGGATGCAGGGTCCTTGTCCTCTCAGGTGCCTTGAAAGTGGGAAGGCTTGACCCCCCCCCCCCCCTTAAGGCACCCTCCCAATGTTAAAGGCATATGGGTTGGTGTGGTTATGGCCATGGTTACAAGCTGCATGTCTGGATAAGAGTCTCTTGTGCACTTTTAGGGGCCAACAGGGATCCTGGGTTACATCATCATCCCTATTTTTCTGGGTTTGCTGTGAATAACAGAACATTGTGCTAAATGATACCAAGCTTAATTCTTGAGGCTGGGCTTAGCTGAGTTGAGAGGGTGTTCATTATCACTGTTTAGACAATGTCATCATTTATAAAGAGTAAATCTATATTAACCTTACTTGCCTCTTTTTAATCTTTTTTTTTTTCTTCAAAGATACATGTGACCAATTTTAAAACACCAACATATTTTTTTTTTTTAGCATTTGCTTTATTTACATACCATACACAATAAGCAACAACTATGCATTCCCTAAGCAGTGTGAATCTTGTGTATTGCAAAGGGTGTCATCCTAGGAAGGTGCACACAAAAACATTTGAATTATTTGTAAACATGGATTAAAAATATAAAGTAGGCATATTCCATTCTGGTTCCTTCAGTTTTTAGCAGGGGAATGTATTCCCTCAACTTTTTTTTTCATATCCTATCTGCTTATAGAGCAACTCCATTTTTGTTGAGAAAACACATTCCTCTGTGGGTGATCAATGTACATTGCAAGGATGTTAACACACTTTGTTGTAGATTCCTACCTTTTGTTATTTGGAAAGCATTGCTGTTTGTCTGTGTCCATGTGTAAAATGAATCTGCATGGGAGTGATTTCATAATTATCAGTCAGCTGCTGCACCTGCAGGGTTCTACTGAGAAAAGTGGCAGGGTCTGCGTCCCTTTACACCTGATTTCCCTTTGGGAGTATCTCACCAAAAACATAATTTTTGTTGCAAGGGATCCCAAAAATCTGACTTGTATCGTAGTGCAAACTTTTCAGGAATCAGTTAGCCAATCACACAAGCAGGAAATTACATTTCTGAGGGGTGTTCCGTGCACCATCTGTGTACAGAATGCCTCCAGGTTGCCAGAAAATTACAGTGATGCAGATTAAAAGAAAAGATCATTTAACATATATTTATAACATTAAATTTCAATATGAATTGTATCACAATTGTAAATGCCATATTACATTTTCTTTGCTATTTCTTTTCCCACAAAAGTGGAGTTACCCTTTAATAAAAACTACCTTACCTCCCCGAAGAGTGGTTAAGTGGCAGAGGCTATTTTGTAGTCTGGCAAAAAATATATGAACATGACCACTTGTTTTATCACTTTAAAGTCCTAGCAAGTACAGAAAAAATGCCTGTTAATAACCACCCATTGTTTTTGCTAAACTAACTCAACTAGTCCTTCTCTCAGATCTCTACAACATAAAGACTGTAGTCCAGGATAAGAACTAGGAGGGCTCTTCGAGATAGCTTTTTGAGTTGCACAGGACAGCTCTAAATTTTACTTTTTTTTTTTTTTTTTTGCACGCGTCAAGCAGATGTAACAAACTATATCCAATGGTATATTTAACAGACCTAAAGGGAGCAAATACTTTTAGAATTTACATACAATTTAAACAAAATCAGTCATGAGAGAAATATGAAGGCTACCCAATCTTTTCTAAAAATGGCAAATCATTCTGACCTTTAAGTTTTAATGCTGTATGAGTCGTTGAACTAGAACAAGTATGCAAATCAGAGGTTCTGACCCCACTAACTGCATGTTTGTTTGGTGCGATTGCTGCATAGCTCACAAAGATTTGAAGCTAAACAGCAAGGAAACTAGTATCTTCATAGTGAAGCCAATGGCAGCCCCAATATTTCACAGTGACAGTTTTTTCTTTAAAAAGTGTCTGGCAATTTAAGTCAAAGTTGAAAAAACAAATATGATAAGTCGACAAAAAAGCTAGAGGGGGAGTTTTTGACCCTTGGACAAATAGTAATGGTAAAATGTTGTCTCTGAGTTGTTGGTAATTTGTTGGTAGTTTGAAGAAAAAAACATGGATATCATTGAAGTATGCATAAAAAATAGATGGGTTCAATTACCTAAAGAGCTATGTTATTTATTTTACAATAGATACATATTATACCAACAGCTAAATGACATAAAAAGCTGTGTCACTGGAAAATAACAATTACTAATGTAGAAAAAAAAGATTGGTCTTGCTGCTCTAGTTCTGCTGCTCATAAATAATAAATGAGGACAGTATATATGGTGCTAGCAGTAGTCAGGATAACCGTATCTGGTGACCAGTGAATATCCTTATCCAGTTTAAAGTGTATGTAAACCTTCACCTTGTAAAACTACCCATTCAGTTTAAAATAGAAATGAAAGTCAAAACATTTGTGTATACCGTATTTTTCGCTCCATAAGACGCACCTGACCATAAGATGCACCTAGGTTTTAGAGGAGGAAAACAAGGAAAAAAAATATTCTGAACCAATGAACTGCAGACACAGTACAGGAGATAACCAGAGACTGTGGACATAGTAAAGGAGATGACCAGAGACTGCGGACATAGTACAGGGGATGACCAGAGACTGCGGACATAGTACGGGAGATTACCAGAGACTACGGACACAGTACGGGAGATGACCAGAGACTGCGGACACAGTACGGGAGATGACCAGAGACTGCGGACACAGTACGGGAGATGACCAGAGACTGCGGACACAGTACGGGAGATGACCAGAGACTGCGGGCACAGTACGGGAGATGACCAGAGACTGCGGGCACAGTACGGGAGATGACCAGAGACTGCGGGCACAGTACGGGAGATGACCAGAGACTGCGGGCACAGTACGGGAGATGACCAGAGACTGCGGGCACAGTACGGGAGATGACCAGAGACTGCGGGCACAGTACGGGAGATGACCAGAGACTGCGGGCACAGTACGGGAGATGACCAGAGACTGCAGACAGTACAGGGGATGACTAAGAGACTGCTGACCTTTGGGGAGGGAGGGGGAGTGGGTACCTGCTCCCACTTCCACAGAGTTGTCCTCCCTTTAGTGTGGGCACCCGGCTGTGGTGGGTGCCCACTGCGTATGCACGAGAATTGCTGCGCTTTGTGAATGGCCCGGCGTCTTCTGGGACCTGTTACAGTGAGGAACAGCAGTATTTGAACACCCTGTGATTTTGCAAGTTCTCCCACTTAGAAATCATAGAAGGGTTTGAAATCCACATTGTAGGTGCATTCCCACTCTGAGAGACAGAATTTGAAAAAAAATTCAGGAAATCACATTGTATGATTTTTAAAGAATTTATTTGTCTTGCACTGCTGAACATAAGTATTTGAGCACCTGAGAAAATCAGTGTTAATATTTGGTACAGAATCCTCTGTTTGCAATTACAGAGGTCAAACGTTTCCTGTAGTTCTTGACCAGGTTTGCACACACTGCAACAGGGATTTTGGCCCACTCCTCCACACAGATCTCCTCTAGATCTGTCAGGTTTCGGGGCTGTCGCTGAGCAACACGGAGTTTCAGCTCCCTCCAAAGATGTTCTATTGGATTTAGGTCTGGAGACTGGCTAGGCCACTCCAGAACCTTGATATGCTTCTTACGGAGCCACTCCTTGGGTTATCCTGGCTGTGTGCTTCGGGTCGTTGTCATGTTGGAAAACCCAGCCACGACCCATCTTCAATGCTCTGACTGAGGGAAGGAGGTTGTTGCTCAGAATCTCCCAATAAATGGCCCCATTCGTCCTCTCCTTAATACAGTGCAGTCGTCCTGTCCCCTTTGTAGAAAAGCACCCCCAAAGCATGATGATACCACCCCCCATGCTTCACAGTAGGGATGGTGTTCTTGGGATGCAACTCATCCTTCTTTTTCCTCCAAACACGACGAGTGAAGTTTAGACCAAAAAGTTCTACTTTGGTCTCATCTGACCACATGACTTTCTCCCATGCCTCCTCTGGATCATCCAGATGGTCATTGGCAAACTTCAGATGGGCCTGGACGTGTGATGACTTGAGCAGGGGAACCTTCCGTGCAATGCATGATTTGAAACCATGACGGCGTAGTGTTCTATCGACAGTGACCTTTGAAACTGTGGTCCCAGCTCTCTTCATGTCATTGACCAGCTCCTCCCTTGTAGTTCTGAGCGGATTCCTCACCTTTCTTATCAACAGTGATACCCCACGAGGTGAGATCTTGCATGGAGCCCCAGTCCGAGGGAGACTGACAGTCGCCTTTAGCCTCTTCCATTTTCTAACAATTGCTCCAACAGTTGATCTATTTTCACCAAGCTGCTTGGCAATTTCCCCGTAGCCCTTTCCAGCCTTGTGGAGGTCCACAATTTTGTCTCTGGAGTCTTTTGACAGCTCTTTGGTCTTGCCCATGGTAGTAGTTGGTGTCTGACTGACTGTGGGGTGGACAGGTGTCTTTAAAGAGCTCAGACAGGTGCTACTAAGTTAGATTAATGAGTGGAGTAGAGGTGGACTTTTTAAAGGCACAATAACAGGTCTTTGAGAGCCAGAATTCTTGCAGTTTCTTAGGTGTTCAAATACTTATGTTCAGCAGTGCAAGACAAATAAATTCTTTAAAAATCATACAATGTGATTTCCTGAATTTTTAAAAACAATTCTGTCTCTCAGAGTGGGAATGCACCTACAATGTGAATTTCAGACCCCTCCATGATTTCTAAGTGGGAGAACTTGAAAAATCGCAGGGTGTTCAGATACTTCTGTTCCTCACTGTATGTGTCCCAGAAGACGCCGGACAATTCTCAAAGCGCAGCGCTTCTCGCACATGTGCAGTGGGCACCAGGCTGTCACAGCCGGGTGCCCACACTAACGATGACGGCGTGAGAAGACTGCACAACGCTGGACCAAGGAACAGGTAAGGTCCTGCTGCAGAGAAGAGCTGAGCGGCCAGCCCTGTATTCTGACACGGTGGTGGTGGCGGAAATACCAGACCAGCTGCTCTATATTTGCTCTATAAGACGCACTGACACTTTCCCCCCTTTTTTTTGTGGGAAAAAAGTGCATCTTATGGAGCGAAAAATGTTATTTACCAAAATATTAATTTCTAAATATTATAAATACTTTTTCCCTCCTATTTTTATAAGTGATCCTCTGTTCTCAGCTGCATAAACAGCTGGGGGAGGAGAAACAGCAGTACATTAATCTTTCCAGTGAAAGGCTGTGTGTGGAAGGGGGGGGGGGCAGGTCAAGTCTGATCATTGGAGGGGAGCAGGCTGAGTTCCCAGCATAGCTTAGAGAACTGACCATGCTGTGCTCTTATGCCTAGGGTATTCAACTTTTAATAGGAAGGCAGAGGGTCTGGTAGGAAAACCAGGGATTTCCCAAAATGGAAGCAATATAAAGAGAACAGGATACATTTTTTTAAACAAGTACATGGTACGGCAGGCACATATCAGAAATATGAAATGTTGGGTTTACACACTCTTTAATTACTCTTGATACTCATGCAACTTGTCAGACAGCTAATAGGTTTTAACAACAATTCAATACCCAGCCGGTTTGGCTTGGGGCATTGGCAGCTTCTCAGCTTGCTCCTCTGTCCTCTGCCAGAATGTAGGCTCTGTAGAGGGAATATCTTGATGTTGAAATGATTTTAACAATGCCAGTATGAACAAGGTTTTGCAAGGCCTTTCAACAGCTGTTAACAAAAGACTGCCACATGTATTACTCTTTAAAGAAATGTTACATTAAATGAAAAACACTTTGTGGTAAGCTTAGGGAGATTTTGCACTTTGTTTTCTATACCTGTTGCCTTAAATAGATAGTACCAAAAAAAGAGATTTTATTCATTATAGTGCAAAAAGATCTATGCGTATGTACTGCATTGGTTGGGTTCATACTATTTTATAAAAGGAAAAGTTCTGGTGACAACTGTAAAATTATGGATTTCTCATCGCATTCTGTCCAGGTGACAGTGGAAACCAGGACAAGTAGACATAGTGAATTACCGAAACGGGGACAGAGACAGCAATAAAAATCTAATAGGTGTTCTGTTCTAACCCTTCCTAATCTACCTAAAACTAAAAAAATAAGTTTTGGTTTCACCTACACTGAGCCACTGTGGATCTGTAGTTAGCACTTCTGCCTTGCAGCACTAGGATTCTCTGTTTTAGTAGGACACTATCTGCATAGACATTTTGCATGTTGTCCCTGAGGTTGTGTGGGTTTCTTTTGGGTACTACAGTTTCCCCTCAAAATATGAAAGACGTGCTGGTGGGTAATTGGCTCCTGTGTACCTTGGTCCTTGTATTTGCACATATGAGATAGGGGACTTAGGTTGTAAGCCCTTTGATAACAGGTACTGATGTGAATGAATAGCATGTAAAGAGCTGCTTAATTTCACACCTCAAATCAATCCCAATTCTCCTACACCTCTAAATTGGTAGTTCCCAATAGCTGGTTAATTACCAGTCCAAAATGAGAGCAGGTAGTTTGGCTGTAGAGCAAGGGTAGGCAACTGAAAATATTTTCAAGGAAATAGATTGTGCCACCTACATGAAAAAGGCCACCTTCACACTCTCAATCACGAAAAGGAATTTTTATAAATGGAATGCTGTAAGTGACTTGAATAACAGTAAGAAATGAATATTGAGCTTTGCTCCTTCACACCTCAAATCAGCCCATTTCCTGCACTATAGACTTCAGATCATCTCATTTCCTGCACCTTAACATCTCAGATCACACCAATTCCTGCACCATCATATCATCCCAGTTCATACCTCAGATCAGCCCCAATTCCTGTACCATCACACCTCAGATCTTCTCAATTCCTGCACCTTCAAACCTCAGATCAACCCAGTTATTGCACCTTCACACCTCAGTCCATCCCCAAATGCTGCACCATCACACCTCATATCAGTCCCAATTTTTGTATACTCACATGTCAGATCACCCCAATTCCTGCACCTTCACATCTCAGATCACTCCAATTCCTGCACCTTCATACCTCAAATTAGTCCAAATTCTCCTAAACCTCTAAATTAGTAGTTCCCAATAGCTGGTTAATTACCAGTCCAAAATGAGAGCATGCAGTGTGAAGTGTCCAACCTAAAACCAGTACTGGATCTTCCCTGTCTGATGTGGGGTTGCAGTAAAAAATGTCAAGTGGGCATAGGATGGGAGGTCAACAGGGCAGAGGTCAGGAATCGGCAAAGCAGAAGAAAGGGGGGTCAGTAGGGCAGAGGACAGGGGGCCAGCAGTGCTGGGAACAAGAATTAGCAGGGCAGTGTACAGGGGTCAGCACGGTGGAAGACAAAGGTCAGCAGGGCAGAGGACTGGGGTCAGCAGGGAGGAGGATGGGGTCGGCAGGGCATAAGAGGGGGTCAGCAGGGCAGAAGGCTGGGGTCAACAAGGTATAAGACGGGTCAGCAGGGGCTCATCATTGGATAGGATGGGTGTCAGCAGGGCAGGGGATTGGGGTCACTGCTGACAGGGCACTCAGCAAAGCTTCCCTACCCAACACTGCACACAACTAAGATCTGATTCTTTTCCAGACACAACCTCGATTTGCACAGTATGCAGCTGGCTGTTACAGCTGTGCTGCCTTTCTGATCTAAAAATTTCACAGCTCAGAACTGCAACAGCCAGCTACACGTTGTGCAGATCAACGTTGTGTTTGTAAAAGAATCAGATTAGCTGTGTGCAGTGTGGGGAAGCGCTGCTCAGCTTCACATCCTGTGTCAAGGCTGAGTGCAGACCGAGGATGGGAGGAATTGCTTACTGACTCAGGTACAGCATCCATGGAAAAGGGGTGGGGGGCGTGGCACACCACCCCCTAGATCCAGTCATCCACTGCTTCAATGTTCGCTGTAGGCAAGTGAGGTGAGGGGAACAGAGGCAGGCGGGAAATCAGATGGTTCCAGCCATGCTTTCTCCAGTGTAGCCAGCCGCAGCTGCCACTAATTTGTGGGAGGTGGGTGCCCCAGGCATCCCTCACATGTCAGAATAAATGTGGCTGTGTGCCATATGTGGCATGTGTACTGGGGGTTGTTGACCCCTGCTGTAAAGTAGTGTTTCTCAACCTTTTTCAGTCAAGGCATCCTTTAAAATTATGCAGTCTTAAGGTACCCCATTCTAAAATGCAAAAACTAAACTAATAGTTTACATAATGTAGCAACATCCATATGTGTAGGACACCCAACGCTAGAGGTAATTTATTCTTACAAAGCAAATATACCTTTGCACACTGGTACTGACTAGTTTCCAATGTTTCTCTTCTCCCTCACTTTCTCTCCCTCACACAGCTAATGTGACCCCAGTGCTGACAGAGAAGAGCAGATGAGAGGCAGACAAGGATGCTGTGCAGATGCCCAATGTCCTTATCAACCAGTGATGTAATTGGTTGTTAGGATGCCAGTGGCTAGAAGGTTGTAATGCTGCACAATGAAAAACGGTGGCTTTGTGTAACTAAAAGGCAGGCTTGTTCCACCCACTGACATTTTGAGCAATTATTAGGCATTTTGCCAAGGTTCCACTGAAGAAACCTGAAGGCACATCAGGGTTGAATAAAGGCTGCTGTAAAGTAACACAACATTTGTATTTTGTCACACTGTGTCACATAGACAGATGGAGATATTATATATATGTATATATATATATATATATCAGCTGTACCATAGAAGGTTAGCGTTTTTGCCTATGCTATTCATTCAGGTTCCATCTATTATTGTTCTATTGTACTGGAGGAAATGGGAAAATATAACATCTACTCAACATGGAGCTACCCAAGAGAATTGTGTTATTCCCTGTGAAAGCTTTTTAATTGACAGCTGATGGATGAAACAAAAAACAAGGTATGCCATATGTAGAACAAACAAATATATATATTTCATAAATGTAGACCACTTTATTTATAAAAAATATGTACACGAAAGTCCAAAACTGAATAAAACTACAGAAGATAAACCATCTGATGTATTCGGTAATATGTTTCTCAGTTTTTTGTAACCCTTACAAAACATTTCTCCATTTCAAGTTTTCAAAGCAATGCAGGGCTCAAGGCCCACATGCAATGTTATATTGTGCCGATGTGTATTTTGTGCTAGGTCACCTAAGATGAAAGCTGAACTCTGGCCACAAAATCTTTTATTTAGATATATTCCTTAATAGCCATAGAGGATGTACAGTAAGTCATTGAACACCTGTGCACAGGGGCGGACTGACAACTCATAGGGCCCCTGTGTCCTTGCCCAAACTCAAAAAAGCCAATGGAAAAGGTACCAGGGGCATCTCATGGGGCCCCCTACTGACGCCGGGCCCACGGGCAGTGCCCGAGTTTCCAAATGGTCAGTCCGCACCTGCCTGTGCATACCAAGTTGTTACCATATAAAAGTAGCAGTGACATCATCACAGTGCTGCACATAACTTGTGCAGAGAGCATAGCAGCTGTTGGAGAGATTCAGAAGGCCCTACCCACTACAGGCTTCCTGCAGAAAAAAACAAGACCTAATTAACAACACCTCCCCCCCCCCCACACACACACACACACACACACACCACCACGTTACATGAAGCTTCTTCACAGAGGTAAAGTTTCACAAAGGAATTACAGCACAGATCTGGAAGAAACACGGAATGCAAACTTCGGGGTTAATTTACTAAAGGCAAATAGACTGTGCATTTTTCAAAATGCAGTTGCTCCAGAGCTTAGTAAATTAGGTAAAGCTTCACTTTGCAAAGAATACCTAACCACGTGCAAGGAAGATAAAAAAATAACCTCAAAAAACTTCATTTCTGCTTGTATGTGATTGACTAATGGATGTCAGCAGAGCTTCTGCTTATTTACTAAGCTCTGGAGCAACTTCTCTTGCAGAGTCTTTCCAAAGTGCTCAGTCTATTTGCCTTTTGTAAAAGAACCCCTATGATTCAAGTAACAATGCACATGCTTCTTAATGTTTAGGCATTATGTGCTTATCCCACAGTTTAGGTTTACATAGCAAAGGCAACACCTTATTTTTATTTGATAGGCAAGGCTACAAAATCTGGTTAACTGCATTTGATGCCCAATTGGTTGTGAACAATTACAAGTCAGCTTGTGTAGCCTACCTATTTCTTCTAGTAGTCTTGAATGATTCCATAATCAGTTGTCTGCGAGTTGTTCTGATTGTGAGCAAATGAAAATAGACATGTAGCTGAATTTAGACAAAAAGGGAATAAAAGCGTCTCAGTTTGGCATCTGTTTCTGCAAAACCATCTGTATCTGAAAACCATCTGCATGGCCACGAAGAGGATGGAAAGTTGCTATCATCCCACTTGTCCAGCTGGCAGGTGTACAGTTGCAAGAAAAAGTATGTGAACCCCTTGGGATTACGTGGAGTTTTGCATGAATTGGGCATAAAACGTGCTCTGAACGTCATCTAAGTCGCAACAATAGAAGAACACAGTCTGCTGAACATAATACTACACAAACATTAGATGTTGCCATGATTTAATTGCACATAACATGTAAACATTCACAGTGCAGGGAGGAAAAAGTATGTGAACCTTTGGACTTAATAACTGGTTGACCCTCCTTTGGCAGCAATAACCTCAACCAAACATTTCCTGTAGTTGCAGATCAGACCTGCACAACGATCTGGAGTAATTTTGGACCACTCCTCTTCACAAAACTGTTTCAGTGTAGCAATATTCTTGGGATGTCTGGTGTGAATCACTCTCTTAAGGTCATGCCGCAGCATTTCAATTGGGTTGAGGTCAGGACTCTGACTGGGCCACTTCAGAAGGCGTAGAAAAAATGAGGAAGGGTTGTAACAGCGCAAACACTGCAAAGTCCTGGGAAAAGGTAGTATGGGTGATGGTGGTATTAGTGGCTACTGTATGAAGAGCGTAGGATTCCGTGTGGCACTGAGGGCAAGGCTTCCAAATAAGCTGTAGCAACTTCTGTAGATGAGAAAAAGGAGAGAAGCGCCTCTAAGTGCAATAAGTCTTTTAATTCAAGTCTAAATGTAGAAACACTCACATGTGTGAAGTAATCATAAGCATAAAAACCGTGGTTAACAATAGTTAACGGTGGGGTGGTAACCCGGGTGAAGAACCGTCATCTCTCTGCGATGTGGGGAGGTCAGCTCTCGGCTGGAACAGCGTGGTGGCTGGAGGGGGAACAGTGGTGAGGCCAGCCTTCATGCACGTCCTCCCTCAAAGCCGGATGGAACGCACGCTGGAACGTAGCGGCGGCGTGGCCGTGATGACGTCAGATCCCAGGGTGCACTGCGACGCGTTTCGGAGCATGCACTGGCCGTGGAAGGCGGAAGTGCACTCCTTTTTCAAGCAGGGGGAAGTGGATGAACAGGGGTGAATATATAGGGAACGTGAGTCTAATTGATCAATTAACCAATTAACCAGTGATTGACCATTGCTGTCAGGTGAATAGTGTAAAGTCATGGATGTTAACTGGGGGGTAAAAGGAAACCAAATGGAAAAAAGAGAGGATGTAATAAATAAGAAAACGGAAGACGAAAGAAAAAAAAAAAAAAAAAAAAAAAAAAATTATGTTCTGGGAGATTAGTGGGGTAAAATGTTCACCTTGCAGCACTGGCACATCAATTATGTAACAGTAGTGAGCAGATATTTAGTGGTAATACAGCATGATTGCAAGATGATACAGCATGATTGCAAGATGATAAACATATTGGTAATAATACATGCAGATGACATTATAAAAAGTAAATTACATTGTAAAAAATTGTAAAAAATAGAATAAAATATAAATAATGAACAAAAGGTTATAAATAATAAACTAAAAATTGGATTAAAAAAAAAAAAAAAAATTCGATAAAAAATTTTTTGATTAAAAAATTCGATTAAAAAATTCGATTAAAAAAAAAAAAAAAAAAAAAAAAAATTATAAAGAAAGGGGGGGGGGGGGGGGGGAAAGTATCATTGTGAGTGTTGAGTGGCTGTGAATGGGAAATTGTAGTGTTTATAGTATAGTGTTAATGTCTAATTCCTCGTTGAGTCCGCCTGGGGACAATGTATCTAATGTAAATATCCAATAAGTTTCTTGTGAACAGAGTTTTTTGAAACGATCAGACTCAGAGAGATTGTTGTGTATGGATTCTAAGACCCATACTTGTAGGCCATCAGTGGATTTTTGGTGATATTCAAGGAAGTGGCGGGGGACGCTATGTTTGTCTTTACCATCTTCAATAAGACGTCTGTGCTCGCCAAACCTGGCGCGGAGGGGTCTGATGGTTCGTCCCACATATAGGAGGCCGCAAGGGCAGGATATACAATAGATCACATGATCAGTGGAGCAGTTGTAAAATTCTTTGAATGAATAGGTTTTTCCTTTTGTGGTGAAGTTTTTTTGTCCGTGTTTAACGAATTGGCAAGTTTTGCATAGCGCTTTGTTGCATCTATACATGCCGACAATGGGTATGAGGCAGATTGTGTTGAGTGTGTTGGTGGGTGGGTTGTATTTGCTGGGGGCAATCTTGTTTTTAAGGTTGATGGCTTTGCGGTAGGTGTATTTTGGTTTTTTATCTAAGATGTCTATTAAATGTGGATCCTGTAGTAGTATCGGCCAATGTCTATTGATGATAGACTCCATTTTGTGAAAGTTGTTGTGGAATTTGGTTATAAATCTGACCTGGTTGGGAGGCTCTGAGTTATTGTGTGTTTGGGGTCTACCCTTGTGGTAGAAGGAGTGGGCCTCATCTACTAGCTTGTGTGGGTAACCTTTGTCTAGGAATTTCTTTATTAGAATGTCACTCTGGAGATTGTAATCTGAATCTGTGGTGCAGTTTTGTCTGAGACGACAGAATTGTCCTTTAGGTATATTTTGGATCCATTTGGGGTGGTGGCAGCTGTTGAAGTGGAGGTATGAGTTGCCAGATACGGGTTTGAAGTGGTTTTTTGTTAATATTTGGAGATTGTCATGGTATAATTCGAGATCTAGGAATACAAGAGTATGTTTGTGGTGAGTGGAGGTGAAGGACAGTCCAAAAGGATTTGAATTGCAATGGGTTACGAACTGGTCTACGTGTGATATTGGTCCATCCCAGATGACGATAATGTCATCTATGTAACGGCCGTAAAAGATGATGTGGGCGGCAAAGGGATTGTTGTGCCATATGTGTTTGTCCTCCCAGAAACTCATAGTCAAGTTGGCATATGAGGGTGCAAAGTTGGCTCCCATGGCTGTACCTTGAGTTTGTAAGTAGAAATCGTGGTTGAATGTGAAGTAATTGTGTTTGAGGCAAAATGAGGTGGCGTCTACTATAAAGGAAGATTGTTTGGGGTTGAGTGATGGATCCAAGGATAGATAATGCTGGATGGCGGTGATGCCTACATCATGGGGTATCGAGGTGTATAGGGAGCAGACATCTAACGAGACCCAACAATAGTCGGGTTCCCAGGAGTATGTTTGGAGTAATTCTAGCAAGTGTCCGCTGTCCCGGATATATGAGTGTTGAGCCTGTGCAAGGGGTTGTAGGAAGTGGTCGATATATTGGGAGAAACCGCTGGTAATGCTCCCTGTGGCCGCTACGATTGGTCTTCCTGGTGGATTATTTGGATTTTTGTGTACTTTGGGGAGAAAGTAAAAATACGGGGTGTTGTAGAAGTCTTTAGATAGAAAAGAGGCTTCCTGCTTGGTGATGACACCATCAAGTAAGGCTGTGTTCGTTAGTAGTAGTGCGTCCTGTTTGAATTCGGGTAGTGGGTCTTTAGTTAATTTGGTATACGTGGATGTGTCTGAGAGGAGTCTGAGGGCTTCGTCTATGTAGTCAGTGGTATTAAGAAGTACAATGCCGCCGCCTTTATCGGCGGGCTTGATAATAATGTCCTTATTGTTTGATAAAGTGGTAATGGATTTTTTTACAGTGTTTGGTAGATTAGAGGCGGAATGGTGCTGGTTGGGATTGCACAATTTGATGAATTCCGAGTAGACTACTCTATAAAAACTTTCCAGGTAGGGGCCCTTAGAATGTGTGGGATTGAATACTGATTTGGGTCTGAGCGTAGTGTGTGCCACAGGTGGGGGGTATAAAAGTTGTGAAGTGAGTGTAAAATCTAAAGGTGGGCCATCATCAGGGTGAGACTCAGCAAATAATTGTTCTAATATGTCTAAGGCGTCTGAGTCAGATGGGGTTGAGGGGTTGATATTGTCTGTGTCAGGTGAAATGGCTGTAGGCTGAGTTTTTTGGATTGAATGTGAAAGAATCTTTTTAAGGTGAGATTGCGTATAAATTTATTCAGGTCTTTGAATAGTGTGAATAAGTTGGGTGGGGAAGTTGGGGCAAAGTTTAGACCGTGATTGAGCAGAGAGATTTCAGTTTGTGATAGTTGATGGTTGGATAAGTTGAAGATTTTTACAGTTTGCGGTGTTTGTGTTTGGTGTGTGTTGCGGTGTTTATTTCGTCCCCCCCTACAGCCTCTGTGTGTTTTCTTTTTCCGTGGGGGGGATTTTGACCTAAAAAAGACGGTGAGGTGTTGGTGGGGGAGTGGTGAGCAGAAATGAGAGTGGGGTTAAGATGATTGTTCGAAATCGGAAGGCCAAGGGTGATGACAGTATGGGCATCGGTGGATGGGGATATGGGTTGAGGGGTGTTTGTGTGGGTGATGGGAATCTGAGTGCCATTAGGTGTGGTGTCACCAGTTATGGGTATAGGGGTGGTGATGGTCTGAGGTATATTTATAGGGTTTTTTTGTTGTTGGTTTGTGGAAGTGTTATTGGGAGGTGTTTTAGTGTTGGGGCGAGACTTGGGTGTGTCTTTATTGTGCAAGCTTTTGTGGTTGAAGTGATTGGTGTGTTGTGTGGGATATGATTTGGTGAATCGTGTTTGAATGAGAGGGGGGATGGGTTGTCGTGGTGTGGTATGTTGTTGTGGTGTTCTAGATGTGCGGGGGAGGACTAAATCCATGAGGGCGGGGATGCTGTGATTTTTCCAAGTGAAAACTCTATTGTGGTTATAGTCATCTAGATCTCTTTTAAATTTGACAATTTTGTTTGATACTATGAGGTTCTCTTGATGTTTGGTGTTCTTTTTTAGAGTTTTTAGCCACTGTGTGGGTAATTTGTGTCCGCTGTCTAGGAATTCTTGTAACATGATTTGGATGTGATGTGTATGCTGTTGGAATTTGTTCTCTCTTTGGGAGATGATGACTTCTATCCACTTGGTGGTACAAAATTCAGAGAGATTTTGCCAATTTTTGTGGTTTGTAGGATCCAAGAATTCCTAGACAGCGGACACAAATTACCCACACAGTGGCTAAAAACTCTAAAAAAGAACACCAAACATCAAGAGAACCTCATAGTATCAAACAAAATTGTCAAATTTAAAAGAGATCTAGATGACTATAACCACAATAGAGTTTTCACTTGGAAAAATCACAGCATCCCCGCCCTCATGGATTTAGTCCTCCCCCGCACATCTAGAACACCACAACAACATACCACACCACGACAACCCATCCCCCCTCTCATTCAAACACGATTCACCAAATCATATCCCACACAACACACCAATCACTTCAACCACAAAAGCTTGCACAATAAAGACACACCCAAGTCTCGCCCCAACACTAAAACACCTCCCAATAACACTTCCACAAACCAACAACAAAAAAACCCTATAAATATACCTCAGACCATCACCACCCCTATACCCATAACTGGTGACACCACACCTAATGGCACTCAGATTCCCATCACCCACACAAACACCCCTCAACCCATATCCCCATCCACCGATGCCCATACTGTCATCACCCTTGGCCTTCCGATTTCGAACAATCATCTTAACCCCACTCTCATTTCTGCTCACCACTCCCCCACCAACACCTCACCGTCTTTTTTAGGTCAAAATCCCCCCCACGGAAAAAGAAAACACACAGAGGCTGTAGGGGGGGACGAAATAAACACCGCAACACACACCAAACACAAACACCGCAAACTGTAAAAATCTTCAACTTATCCAACCATCAACTATCACAAACTGAAATCTCTCTGCTCAATCACGGTCTAAACTTTGCCCCAACTTCCCCACCCAACTTATTCACACTATTCAAAGACCTGAATAAATTTATACGCAATCTCACCTTAAAAAGATTCTTTCACATTCAATCCAAAAAAACTCAGCCTACAGCCATTTCACCTGACACAGACAATATCAACCCCTCAACCCCATCTGACTCAGACGCCTTAGACATATTAGAACAATTATTTGCTGAGTCTCACCCTGATGATGGCCCACCTTTAGATTTTACACTCACTTCACAACTTTTATACCCCCCACCTGTGGCACACACTACGCTCAGACCCAAATCAGTATTCAATCCCACACATTCTAAGGGCCCCTACCTGGAAAGTTTTTATAGAGTAGTCTACTCGGAATTCATCAAATTGTGCAATCCCAACCAGCACCATTCCGCCTCTAATCTACCAAACACTGTAAAAAAATCCATTACCACTTTATCAAACAATAAGGACATTATTATCAAGCCCGCCGATAAAGGCGGCGGCATTGTACTTCTTAATACCACTGACTACATAGACGAAGCCCTCAGACTCCTCTCAGACACATCCACGTATACCAAATTAACTAAAGACCCACTACCCGAATTCAAACAGGACGCACTACTACTAACGAACACAGCCTTACTTGATGGTGTCATCACCAAGCAGGAAGCCTCTTTTCTATCTAAAGACTTCTACAACACCCCGTATTTTTACTTTCTCCCCAAAGTACACAAAAATCCAAATAATCCACCAGGAAGACCAATCGTAGCGGCCACAGGGAGCATTACCAGCGGTTTCTCCCAATATATCGACCACTTCCTACAACCCCTTGCACAGGCTCAACACTCATATATCCGGGACAGCGGACACTTGCTAGAATTACTCCAAACATACTCCTGGGAACCCGACTATTGTTGGGTCTCGTTAGATGTCTGCTCCCTATACACCTCGATACCCCATGATGTAGGCATCACCGCCATCCAGCATTATCTATCCTTGGATCCATCACTCAACCCCAAACAATCTTCCTTTATAGTAGACGCCACCTCATTTTGCCTCAAACACAATTACTTCACATTCAACCACGATTTCTACTTACAAACTCAAGGTACAGCCATGGGAGCCAACTTTGCACCCTCATATGCCAACTTGACTATGAGTTTCTGGGAGGACAAACACATATGGCACAACAATCCCTTTGCCGCCCACATCATCTTTTACGGCCGTTACATAGATGACATTATCGTCATCTGGGATGGACCAATATCACACGTAGACCAGTTCGTAACCCATTGCAATTCAAATCCTTTTGGACTGTCCTTCACCTCCACTCACCACAAACATACTCTTGTATTCCTAGATCTCGAATTATACCATGACAATCTCCAAATATTAACAAAAAACCACTTCAAACCCGTATCTGGCAACTCATACCTCCACTTCAACAGCTGCCACCACCCCAAATGGATCCAAAATATACCTAAAGGACAATTCTGTCGTCTCAGACAAAACTGCACCACAGATTCAGATTACAATCTCCAGAGTGACATTCTAATAAAGAAATTCCTAGACAAAGGTTACCCACACAAGCTAGTAGATGAGGCCCACTCCTTCTACCACAAGGGTAGACCCCAAACACACAATAACTCAGAGCCTCCCAACCAGGTCAGATTTATAACCAAATTCCACAACAACTTTCACAAAATGGAGTCTATCATCAATAGACATTGGCCGATACTACTACAGGATCCACATTTAATAGACATCTTAGATAAAAAACCAAAATACACCTACCGCAAAGCCATCAACCTTAAAAACAAGATTGCCCCCAGCAAATACAACCCACCCACCAACACACTCAACACAATCTGCCTCATACCCATTGTCGGCATGTATAGATGCAACAAAGCGCTATGCAAAACTTGCCAATTCGTTAAACACGGACAAAAAAACTTCACCACAAAAGGAAAAACCTATTCATTCAAAGAATTTTACAACTGCTCCACTGATCATGTGATCTATTGTATATCCTGCCCTTGCGGCCTCCTATATGTGGGACGAACCATCAGACCCCTCCGCGCCAGGTTTGGCGAGCACAGACGTCTTATTGAAGATGGTAAAGACAAACATAGCGTCCCCCGCCACTTCCTTGAATATCACCAAAAATCCACTGATGGCCTACAAGTATGGGTCTTAGAATCCATACACAACAATCTCTCTGAGTCTGATCGTTTCAAAAAACTCTGTTCACAAGAAACTTATTGGATATTTACATTAGATACATTGTCCCCAGGCGGACTCAACGAGGAATTAGACATTAACACTATACTATAAACACTACAATTTCCCATTCACAGCCACTCAACACTCACAATGATACTTCCCCCCCCCCCCCCCCCCTTTCTTTATAATTTTTTTTTTTTTTTTTTTAATCGAATTTTTTAATCGAATTTTTTAATCAAAAAATTTTTTATCGAATTTTTTTTTTTTTTTTTTTTTTTTTTAATCCAATTTTTAGTTTATTATTTATAACCTTTTGTTCATTATTTATATTTTATTCTATTTTTTACAATTTTTTACAATGTAATTTACTTTTTATAATGTCATCTGCATGTATTATTACCAATATGTTTATCATCTTGCAATCATGCTGTATCATCTTGCAATCATGCTGTATTACCACTAAATATCTGCTCACTACTGTTACATAATTGATGTGCCAGTGCTGCAAGGTGAACATTTTACCCCACTAATCTCCCAGAACATAATTTTTTTTTTTTTTTTTTTTTTTTTTCTTTCGTCTTCCGTTTTCTTATTTATTACATCCTCTCTTTTTTCCATTTGGTTTCCTTTTACCCCCCAGTTAACATCCATGACTTTACACTATTCACCTGACAGCAATGGTCAATCACTGGTTAATTGGTTAATTGATCAATTAGACTCACGTTCCCTATATATTCACCCCTGTTCATCCACTTCCCCCTGCTTGAAAAAGGAGTGCACTTCCGCCTTCCACGGCCAGTGCATGCTCCGAAACGCGTCGCAGTGCACCCTGGGATCTGACGTCATCACGGCCACGCCGCCGCTACGTTCCAGCGTGCGTTCCATCCGGCTTTGAGGGAGGACGTGCATGAAGGCTGGCCTCACCACTGTTCCCCCTCCAGCCACCACGCTGTTCCAGCCGAGAGCTGACCTCCCCACATCGCAGAGAGATGACGGTTCTTCACCCGGGTTACCACCCCACCGTTAACTATTGTTAACCACGGTTTTTATGCTTATGATTACTTCACACATGTGAGTGTTTCTACATTTAGACTTGAATTAAAAGACTTATTGCACTTAGAGGCGCTTCTCTCCTTTTTCTCACTTCAGAAGGCGTATTCTGTGCTGTTGCAGCCATTGTTTTGTTGAATTACTTGTATGCTTTGGGTCATTGTCCTGTTGCATCACCCATCCTCTGCGGAGCTTCAGTTTGTCGGACAGATGGTCGTACGTTTTCCTGCAAAATGTCTTGATAAACTCTGGAATTCATTTTCCCATCAATGACAACAATCCGTCCAGGCCCAGAGGCAGCAAAGCAGCCCCAAACCATGATGCTCCCTCCGCCATGTTTTACAGTGGGGATGAGGTTTTGATGTTGGTGTGCTGTGCCTTTTTTCTCCACACATAGTGTTGTGTGTTCTTCCCAAACAACTCAATCTTGGTTTCATCTGTCCACAGTATATTTTGCCAGTAGTGCTGTGGAACATCCAGGTGCTCTTTTGCAAACTTCAAACGTGCTGCAATATTCTTTTTGGACAGCAATGGCTTCCTCCGTGGTGTCCTCCCATGTACTCCATTCTTGTTTAATGTTTTCCTTATTGTAGATGTGTCAACAAAAATGTAGCATGTGCCAGAGATTTCTGTAGGTCTTTAGCTGACACTCTGGGATTCTTCTTTACCTCATGCAGCATTCTGCGCTGTGCTCTTGCAGTCATTTTTACAGGACGACCATGCCTAGGGAGAGTAGCAACAGTGCTAAACTTTCTCCATTTGTAGACAGTCTGTCCTACCGTGGACACATGAACATCAAGGCTTTTGGAGATACTTTTGTAACCCTTTCCCGTTTCATGCAAGTCAACAATTCTTGATCGTAGGTCTTCTGAGAGCTCTTTTCTGCGAGGCATGGTTCACATCAGACAGTGCTTCTTGAAACCAGTAAACCCAAAACAGGTGTGTGTTTTTTAAGGGCAGGACAGCTGTCAGCAACACATCCAATATCATCACACTGATTGGAGTCAAGGTTGGCTCACACCTGGCTCCAGTTAGCTCTGGGAGACGTCATTAACCACTTGAGCTCCTGAGGATTTACCCCCCTTAATGACCAGGCCTCTTTTTGCTACTCGGCGCTGCACTAATTCAACTGATAATTGTGCGGTCATGCAATGCTGCACCCAAACAAAGTTTACGTCCTTTTCTCACACAAATAGAGCTTTCTTTCAGTGTAATTTGATCACCTGTGCGCTTTTTATTTTTCACGCTATAAACAAAAAAAGGCCAAAAATTTTGAAGAAAAACAATATTTTTTACTTTCAGCTATAAAAAATATATAGTAAACTCAAAGTTGATTATAAATTTAGGCCAAAATGTATTCTGCTACATGTTTTTGTTAAAAAAAATCCCAATAAGTGTATATTTATTGCTTTGTGTGGAAGTTATAGCGTCTACAATCTATGGTATAAATATTGCAAATTACGCCATTTTTCTGCTATACAGCGCTGCGCTAGTTTAACGGACAATTGCGCGGTCATGCAATACGGTACATAAATGAAATTTACATCCTTTTTTTCCCCACAAATTGAGCTTTCTTTTGGTGGTATTTGATCACCTTTGCGGTTTTTATTTTTTGCGCTATAAAAAAAAAGGCTGACCATTTTGAGGAAAAAAAAAATATTTTGGACTGTTTGCTATAAAACATGTCCAGTAAAAAAAAAATGCAAAAATCTAATTTAGTCATAAATTTCTGCCAAAATGCATTCTGCGACATGTCTTTGCTAAAAAAAAACCCAATACGTGTAAATTAATTGGTTTACGCCAAAAATCCCAGTATCTAAGTTATAGCGTTTACAAATGGCAGGAAAGATACTGGGATTTTTATTTATACTAATAATGGCGCCGATCAGCGACTTATGGCGGCAATTGGCGACATATTACGGCGACCAGCGACTTATGGCGGGACTGCGGCGGACATTTTCACACTGGGGGGGGGGACTGACTTGGGGTCACTGACATCCCCAGTGACACCAATACAGTGATCAGTGAAAAAAAAACACTGAAACTGTACTGATGTCACTGGGGAGGAAGGGGTTAACATTTTTAGAATTTGCTGTGTAAGGGGAGTGTTTTACTAGGGGGCGGGGGTGTGTACTGGACGGGGGGAGGGAGGGGGGAGCTGATCGAGGGAGCGAAACTCTTCTCTCCCTCTTCAGCTTGTCGGCGAACTGTCACAGAGCAGGGCTGTGTGTAAACAATGCAGCCCTGCTCTGTGTTAGTGATCACCGCTAATCGCGGGAAAACGGCCGGTAAAAACCGTCCGTGACCCGGCGGCGGAGACCCGCTGCTGACACCCGCGGGATAGGTAGGGCAGGCGCGCGCCCCCTACCTGTTTTGAAGGCAGACATTTTAAAACGTGCTTTTGCCTACGAGCGCCGTCCTGCCACTATTTATATGCGGTGGCTGGGCGGCAAGTGGTTAAGCTAGGGCCTCACATACTTTTTCCTCCCTGCACTGTGAATGTTTACATGTTATGTGCAATTAAACCATGGCAAAATCTAATGTTTGTGTAGTATTATGTTCAGCAGACTGTGTTCTTCTATTGTTGTGACTTAGATGACGTTCAGAGCACATTTTATGCCCAATTCATGCAAAACGCCACGTAATCCTAAGGGGTTCACATACTTTTTCTTGCAACTGTATATTTGTTTTGCAACAGGAGCTGGGTGCAAATGCATGTATTCTATCACTCTTTATTAATAATTTCTTTTGTTTTGAATTTCTGATAAAAATACTGATCCATTATGACATACATATGCTTTAGGTTTGTTGACCTCAACAACTTTGTGTGTACTTATGTAGAACAGATCATTTGGTTAAACATTCAAGTTGGAAATTCCTAATGCAGTGTTATAAAATGATCTTGATACTTAATGGAAGCAAGAACAGGCATGTGCTCCATTAAAACTGACAACTTTGTGAAGTAGTTACACCTTACATGAGGCTGTAAAGGGAATTTCCAATCTTGATTATATTCATCCTTTTATCTTTGAGTTTGTGCCCATTCTGCTACTACATAAGGGATTACAAGATTCCAACGCTTGTTCCTCAGGCACTTCTGTCACATTTTCTTCATGAACTTCTCCCAGTTATAGTGATCTTAATGAACTCACCATGCAAATGTACTGTTTAAATCCACTTTATATTATATTTGTAATTTTAGAGAAAAGTCCGGAGCAGTGGCTCTTGGTCACTGTTTTTTGGACCAAATGTATTTTACAGATCTCTCAGGTGGTGTAGCCGGTCAGACTCTGCAAGCTGAGTTAAATGTACTTCTGCTGCAAAGCAAAGCATCACAGCTGCGGCATGTAATCCATCCCGTCAGGCTGCCATGTTAGGAATTAGGTTTTATCCTTATGGGAAACAAATTTTCTTTCTCATTCTTTGAGGGGCACAGGATTCAAACACAATTGGGTTATACTGCTTCCAACAGGAGGATTCGTACACTGGCAAAAAAAAGAAGCATGGCTAGCCTGGTATATCCCCTCTCGCTCCCAGCTTGTCTCAGTTTTTGCTAGTGTCCTAGGAGGATGGATGTAATTCCTCTACTGAGAAAAAGATTGTTTTTAATAGCCATTTTTTTTCTTTTTGTGAAAATTTGTTTTTTCTTCAGCTAGGTTTCATTTACATGCTGCTTAACCTACTCTCTTACAGCTATCTTGATTGCCATATGCTCAGCAATAGCTTTGGAGGCTTCACCCAGACTCCACTAGATTGGATAATTGTGGGGCCTGCCTGGAATGGGACCTTTGGGTACTGGGCTCTGCATTGTGGCCTCTGTTTGCTGTGTTAGCTGCAGAGAACCTTTTGTCTAGAGTGGTGGCATAGCCTCTGGTGTTAACCAATCGATGGCAATCCATTCTATGAGTAGGCCATGTGAGCCAAGCATCAGGAGCTACTTCATTTATGAGAACCAGAAACAGATTTGTTGGTATCCTCAAAAAAAAAGGAACCTGCAATTTTCTCTGAAATAACTTGGAACTGACAAAAGTAATTGACATCCATCATTGGTAATGCTATATTAAATTAAAAAAAATACTCTGTTTTTGATTTTTTTTATCCAACAGAATATTTTAAAATATAAAAAACAAATGAAAATGGTTTGGACAAAAGTGATGGGACCCTTAGCCTATAATCAGCCATTAGAGGCAATATCTGCAAATGCTGTAGTAACAAAGATAAAGCTTTGTGTGTGTTTTTTTGTTTTTGTTTTTGTTTTGTTTTTTGCACTGTTTTTTCTGTTAGAAACAAATCTTGAACCACTGACAGGGAATGAACAGAAGCAATTTATTAAAAAAAAAAAAAATAAATAAACCCTTGGGAATAGCCAAGGGTGCAAGTACAAGTTTTGGTCAGATGTCTGGCAGTAATCCTTCAAATATTTTTTACACCTACCTAGAAGACCTATAGAAAAACTGCTTCAAACAAGCATTCTGCAGATGCATAAGATAATTATTTTGTTTGTGATTGAAAGGTAAATCTAGATATCTATATCCACATCACAATATGTTATTCCATGCTTCCTGATGGTAGATGGATGCAAACTCATGGAGGTCCAAAGAGTGGTGTTCTCCTTTAAAGTGAATGTTTAGTCTTTTAATTTTTGGGGGGATATACGTGTAAAAGGGATCTGCTTGATATAAATCTTTGAAACGTGTAATTTTTAAAAATCTATTATTTTGTAATTACTTACGTATGCACGTCGGGTCAGCTACAGTCAGGTCCATAAATATTGGCACATCGACACAATTCAAACATTTTTGTCTCTATACACCACCACAATGGATTTGAAATGAAACGAACAAGATGTGCTTTAACTGCAGACTGTCAGCTTCAATTTGAGGGTATTTACATCCAAATCAGGTGAACGGTGTAGGAATTACAACAGTTTGCATATGTGTCTCCCACTTGTTGAGGGACCAAAAGTAATGGGACAATTGGCTTCTCAGCTGTTCCATGGCCAGGTGTGTGTTATTCCCTCATTATCCAATTACAATGAGCAGATAAAAGGTCCAGAGTTCATTTTCCCAAAAGTAATGGGACAGAATAATAATCATAAATCAAACTTTCACTTTTTAATACTTGGTTGCAAATCCTTTGCAGTCAATTACAGCCTGAAGTCTGGAACACATAGACATCACCAGACGCTGGGTTTCATCCCTGGTGATGCTCTGCCAGGCCTCTACTGCAACTGTCTTCAGTTCCTGCTTGTTCTTGGGGCATTTTCCCTTCAGTTTTGTCTTCAGCAAGTAAAAATGCATGCTCAATCAGATTCAGGTCAGGTGATTGAACTGCCATTGCTTAACATTCCATTTCTTTCCCTTAAACTCTTTGGTTGCTTTTGCCGTATGCTTTGGGTGATTGTCCATCTGCACTGTGAAGCGGCGTCCAATGAGTTCTGAAGCATTTGGCTGAATATGAGCAGATAATATTGCCCGAAACACTTCAGAATTCATCCTGCTGCTTTTGTCAGCAGTCACATCATCAATAAATACAAGAGAACCAGTTCCATTGGCAGCCATACATGCCCACGCCATGACACTACCACCACCATGCTTCACTGATGAGGTGGTATGCTTAGGATCATGAGCAGTTCCTTTCCTTCTCCATACTCTTCTCTTCCCATCACTCTGGTACAAGTTGATCTTGATCTCATCTGTCCATAGGATGTTGTTCCAGAACTGTGAAGGCTTTTTTAGATGTCGTTTGGCAAACTCTAATCTGGCCTTCCTGTTTTTGAGGCTCACCAATGGTTTACATCTTGTGGTGAACCCTCTGTATTCACTCTGGTGAAGTCTTCTCTTGATTGTTGACTTTGACACACATACACCTACCTCCTGGAGAGTGTTCTTGATCTGGCCAACTTTTGTGAAGGGTGTTTTCTTCACCAGGGAAAGAATTCTTCGGTCATCCACCACAGTTGTTTTCCGTGGTCTTCCGGGTCTTTTGGTGTTGCTGAGCTCACCGGTGCGTTCCTTCTTTTTAAGAATGTTCCAAACAGTTGTTTTGGCCACGCCTAATGTTTTGCTATCTCTCTTATGGGTTTGTTTTTGTTTTTTCAGCCTAATGATGTCTTGCTTCACTGATAGTGACAGCTCTTTGGATCTCATCTTGAGAGTTGACAGCAACAGATTCCAAATGCAAATAGCACACTTGAAATGAACTTTGGACCTTTTATCTGCTCATTGTAATTGGATAATGAGGGAATAACACACACCTGGCCATTGAACAGCTGAGAAGCCAATTGTCCCATTACTTTTGGTCCCTTAAGTGGGAGGCACATATGCAAACTGTTGTAATTCCTACACCGTTCACCTGATTTGGATGTAAATACCCTCAAATCAAAGCTGACAGTCTGCAGTTATAGCACATCTTGTTTGTTTTATTTCAAATCCATTGTGGTGGTGTATAAAGCCAAAAATGTTAGAAATGTGTCGATATCCCAATATTTATGGACCTGACTGTATATTCTCTCTTTGCAAAGTGAAGATTGCAAAGTGTGTCTTGCCACTTCCCCTCATCCTGTCACCATCAAGAAGTCTGGCCGTAGAAACGCCATGCTGAAGCGAGTGTATGTAGACATGAAATGACTGCAAAGAGGCTGCAGCAGATCAGCAGCACTGAGAAGCAACAAATTATTTAAAAATTATGGGTTCTTTTTAAACAAATTGCAATTGTTTATACACATTGCTTTAGCAAACAAATTGGCATCCAGTTAGGATATATAGCTACTTTAATAAAAACAATCTACCATTACTAAGCAATACTAAAAGGCTGAATAATAACTTGTTATGCAAAAATAACTATATTTTTTTTACAAATGTAGGTTAGCTAGAACTGGCAATATGTGCAGATAAAAAGAATTTCTCGGCATAATTTATTTAATAATCATTACTTAGCGCCGCACCTTTTTATATTTATATAAAAAGAATTGCACATGAGCTTTGCCGTGTGTATGGCCAAGTTTTTCCAGTGTAAGCTGTGGGACATTTGAGTCCCTTTTGTGTCTCAGAAGCATGCAGGCCTTTGGTCCCAGAAATTCCTGATACACCGATCTGGCCAGCTATTAAACTGACAGTTGAGCCTTGTAGATTACACTGGGAGAGCTGTGCAGGGCTGGGCTGTCATTTGAACAGCTTGGTCCCGGGGAATGCTGAGAATAGAAAGCATGCCTGCCACGGCTGCTGCCCCCACAAAGTAATGCTCAATATGGGAGCCTCTTCACCGGTTTGTTGGGTCTACATATGCAGGTTCTGCTTCCTGCTCTGCAGTACCTCACAATGGTTGGGCTTCTACTGATCTCTAAAAGGGTGAAGCACTTAGACAGAGTCATTGTAATAGCTGATCTAACTGCCTCTAATTGTTAACTACAATACCTAATTATATGTTGCCAGTTCGGAAGCCTTTGTTGGGCTGATGCCTGCAGCTGCAAACATTAACACGTATTTTTTTTCAGACAGTGATTCTCTGTTTGGTTAAAGCAATCCGAGCAGCTAATTAGCCGCTGGATTTTTACATGTAGCAGGAGGGGTCATTCCCCCACCTCCTGACACTCTCCGCTCCCTCTCCGGGCTCTCCTGTCCCACCGTGAGCCCAGCAGTGAAGACAGTGACTCTGCCAGCTAGTCATAGAGCTGACTGGGGACTGGAATGTCCCCAATCATTTCTATGGTATATAAAACCGGAAATGATGAGTATTTTGTCACTTCTGGTTTGTCGTTTGTTTACTGGCCGTTACCAATAGCTTTGCCCTTGAAAGCTTTGGATCAAACTCAAATCTGTTCAGTCCAGAGGAGACATTTGAGGTCTAATAGATCCCAGTTGTTTCAGTAAAGAGGACCTGTCACTGCCTATTTCTATCACAAAGGGTAACATAGGACCTCTGCATAGACTAAGGCCTCTGTTTTAAAAATAATATATAATGTTTAGGGGTTCTAAGTACATTTCTTGCAAAAATTACTGTTTTTTAAATGTAAATAAAAAATGCCAGAATTGGTCTGATCTTAAAGCGATAATAAATTCAGCTTTGTGATTTATACCTATAGGGAAGTTTATAATAAAGCTTACCTATAGGTTAAATGAATTTCTCCTAAACCTACATGGTTTGGAGATATTTGCTCTTTTGACAGCCGGTGACGTCACTGGCACATGTGCTCTGAAGGAACAGCATACCTGTGCCATTTCATCAGAGCGCTGTGTTGTAGCCATGACTCCCATGTGCATGCGTGGGAGTGATGTCATCGCAGCTCAGCCATTCAAGCTGTTGGAGCTTGCGAACCAGGAAGGACGACTGGGTGAAGGTGAAAGCACTGCTGGAGGGCTTTGTTCTATGGTAAGTATTTCATAATGTGCTAGTGTGCAATTCATACTAGCACATTATGTCATTGCTTTGAAGGGGATTTTTTTTAAATGCCACAGTTTTCTTCCACTTTAAAATAGTAATCATAGCGTTTACATCTTTATAATAAAAATTATTTTAAATGCTGCAATATTAACACAAAATATGCTCTCACCAAAATTATCCTGTACTTTCCCTTTAAGGTATGCAATTAAAGGTTTAAAATTATATGTGATCAAACGTCAACTCATTTATTTTTTTTAAAGAAATAAACTGTAATAAAATTACCCCATATTGCCAATAGATTACTACCATTTAGCCCTGGGTCACACTGGTGCGATTTCTGTTATGTTCCAGAATGCATGGAGTTGCATGACAAGTGAAATAACATGAGTTTCTTTGGAGGCATTGCATTTATGTGAACCTAGATTTGCTGTTCTAACTAATTTATTTTTCAAAATGTAGCTTTAGGTGATATACCTATATCTTTCTTGATGTGCACCAAAATTATCCCGACAAACCACAAGATGGAGCTAAACGAAAAGTTCTCCTTGTCAGTAGTTTGAACTTTATGTTCTAAACAGCTGTATATTTTCGGTTTGTGTTTCTAGATTTCACTATGTTTACAGCCCTTGGTATATTTTTTACATGCATTTTGCCTTTGCATTCTGTATCCCAAGTTTTTTTTATGTTCAGAACATTTTCTTTTGCAACATGCAGAGCTCAGGAATCTGAACAGCAGCAATGGGTTTGCATTTACCTTTTCATACTGTTCTCTCTACTTTAGAACTTGAAAGTGAAGGATAAAAGGAGGGAAATGTAAATATCAGTTTGTGGGTTGGTTCTGAAAGGCACCGAGTTAATTTGTAAATAAAAATAAATACAGTAAGTACAGGTTTTGTCCTTTGGGTTAATACTGGTGAAGTGAGATTTCAGGTAACATTCTTAAAGAAGATCTGTAATGGTACAGAATAACATTTGTACATACAGGTTAATGTACTGTGTACTGCTAGAAGAGTCCCATGGCGCTGTGACCATGATAGATGCACAGTTGTTTGTCTACCGCTCCTCTCCAGTTGTCCATTCACAGAAAGCTTTGTATTTTATGATACAAATACAAAGCAGGAGAGAGGGGCGGACAAACAACACTGTGGGGTTGATATACTAAAACTGGATAGTGCAAAATCTGGTGCAGCTCTGCATAGAAACCACTAAGTTTCCAGTAATTTTTGTCAAAGCTTAACTGAACAAGCTGAAGTTAGAAGCTGATTGGTGACCATGCACAGCTGCACCAGAGTTTGCACTCTCCAGTTTTAGTAAATCAAGCCCTTTCATAGCTGCAGCGGGCTGGAAGTATAGCGTTTGCACGATCTGGCTTGAATGAAATAGTAGATATTAAAGAAAAGAGAACCATACCTAAAGTGGTATACACCTCCTAAGTTGTAACTTATTTTTAAAATGCAGATTATAAATAAAATTGCCTGGAATGCTGCTTTGAAGTGGTGCTAAAGGCTCATGGTTTTTTTAACTTTTGTGTGCCGTGGCCCCCCAGCCCCCCCACCCCATCCTTACCTGAGTCCCCTCTGATCCAGCAACGTTCTCAACAGCCTCCGTTATCTGGGGACTCTTCTTCCCCATTGGCTGAGACAGCAACAGGAGCCCATTGGCTCCCACTGCTGTCAATCACAGCCAGTGAGCCAATGAGGAGAGAGTGGGGGGTGTTGCCGAGCTGTGGCTCTGTGTCTTACAGACGCATAGAACAGCAGCTCGGGGAAGAACATGCAGAGATGCCCCCAGGGCAAGCAGCTTTCCCTGGGGGCACTGCTTGAGGAGTAGGAGCCAGAAGCGCCAGAGGGGACCTAAAATAAAAAGGACTGGGGAGTAGGTAAGTATAAACATGGTTGTTTTTATAGAAAAAAAAAAAACAAGCTTTAGTGTCACTTTAAGAAAGATTTCCAACACCAATTGCAAACATGTTGCTCACAGTGAAGCTGAATTATTTCAGCAACTTCTTTAGAATCAATATGCAACCTATGCTAACTGAATTTGGCTATATTAGCCTACAATACGCATGGTTTTCACACCCCCTCATTAGTTGGTTGGGATTTATTTTTTTCTCATGCTTTGTCATAAAAGTATCCCTGCCACTATTGTAAATATTTTAAACACAGCCATACTCCTAAAGGAAGTCAGTAAATACTTTCCCTGCTACCCAATTCTGGTCCAGTCCTGAGAAAGCTTCTTCTGAATCCAAAGAGAAACCAACATCTGGGTTACCACACAGCTCTTACTGGTCCCTCCTGATGACCTCCACGTCATTAGTGTAATTATTTATTACAGGTACTTATATAACGCCATCAATTTACGCAGCACTTACATAATTATATATTACATTCACATATTACGGTCAGTCCCTAACCCTCAAGGTGCGTACAATCTAAGGTCCCTAACTCATATTCATACATACACATACTAGGGCAAATTTAAGCAAGATCCAATTAACCTACCAGCATGTCTGTGGAGTGTGGGAGGAAACCGGAGTAACCAGAGGAAACGCACACAGGCACAGGGAGAACATGCAAACTCTAGGCAGGTGGTGCCATGTTTGAGATTTGAACCAACAACCGGAATGCTGCCATGTGGAATTTCTAACCATTTAGCCACTGTGCTGACCTATAATGGGTTGCAAGTCCTTAGAAGGAACCAGTTAAAGCTGCAGAGGAACAGGGAGGTAGACACTTCTGGAACGGCCAGTTTCCCTCTGGATTTTAGAATCAGATTTGGTGGCACGGACATCAGGAAAAGTATGTATTTATTGACTTCTTTTAAAGATATGGCTGAGTTTAAAATATTTAATATGACAACAGGACCACTTCAAATAGAATTTGTAATGAGGTAAAAAATGGTCTCAGAAGCCTCTTTTGCAAGCATTCCTTGTTTAAACCACGGACACACACGTTAGATTCACAGAAAAATCAATGCCGTAGAACTAAGTAGTATCTAAAGTACTGTAGTATCTGATTTAATAGTTCACAGTTAGCATGTTCCCTGGAAGTCGGAGAATGGTTTCTGTGGATACAATTTTATTTTTTTCCGATACCCTTTTATTCTAAACATTTTATCAATATATCATTACAGGCTGTGGTATGGTAAGATTCCACAAAGTATATGAGCACCAAGTGTCTTGCTATATAAAATATTAAATGAGTATCGAAATGCAATGCTAAATTTATAGGGGTTGATATACTAAAGGCAACCTGACTGTTCACTTTTGTAAAGGAATGTTTCCTTCGCTTAGTGAACATGGTGAAAATCTAGTTTGCAGAGAATAATCAATCATACAGAAGGAATAAAAAGTGTTTTAGCTTGGACATGATTGGAAGTCAGCACAGCTTCCTCACTAAGCTAAGGGACTTACAAAGTGAAATATCAACCCCATAGAATACACCATATGCTTTAGGGTTGTTTTGTATGGCGACTTATTTGTGTTGTCTATCAGCAAATAAATTCTTAATTTTGTACTTAAGTTAGAACTTCTGATTCTTTTCCCAACCTCTACATTTCTTTGATCATCCATTCATTATTGTTTATTACTAATGGTTTTCTGTATTGAGTTTAGTTGGCATGTGATTATTTTCCCTTTTGTGATGGCTTTTTGTGTGCATTACCTTATTTCTGCCTGCCACTATATAAGCATCAAAAATATTGTAAACATTGCAAATAATGTTTATTTACTTAAAAGTTATACCTTGCAGCCTGCAATGATGACAAACGCCAAATGCCAAGTATTTGCAGTAGCTACAGTGTATGTAATCTGCATCCCTCACTAATGTGTCTTTCTCTCATCAGTACATATTCTGGAACAATATACCTATACAGTTCCCTTAAATTAAGTGCAAAGTCGTTCAGGCGATTGAACAAAAAAGTGTTGAAATATTACTGTTTCCAGTCTCTGTATTCACAAGACATATATATATATATGTGTATGCAAGAATACACAAAACAAAATGCCACATTGGTGAAAGTAAAGCGTGTCTCCATAGCTGACTGCTTTTATCAAGACCTCACATTTTAACAGTATTTTCTCTCTCTATCCTATCTATATATCTATCTATCTATATATCTATATATATATATCTATCTATCTATATATCTATCTATATATCTATATATATATCTATCTATCTATATATATATATATATATATATATATATATATATATATATATATATATATAAATTTTAATTTTTTTTTTGAGAAATGGTAAAAAAGGAAGTTCATTAACCGCATGCCGCCCAGCCACTGTACATATACGGCGGCAGGGCGGCACTCACAGTCAAAACCACATTTTAAGACGTGTTTTGTAAACAAATAGGGGGCGCGCGCGAGGCGCGCCACCGCCCTATTTGTCCCGCGGTTCTCTGCCGCAGATGTCAGTCGCCGGGTCACAGCCGCTCCTTAGCGGCTATGTCCCGGCGATCGGCGGCAAACAGTGACAGAGAGCACAGCTGCAGTAGCTGTGCTGTCTGTCACTTCCCTGACAACTCGAGGATGAGCTGATCAAGAAAGAACAGTTTTTATTTCTAGATCAACCTTGTCCCGCCCAGCACACACCCCCGCCCCCTAGTAAAACACTCACCTCACTCCTATAACCCTTCCCTGCTAAATAAAGTTAACCCCTTCCTCCCCATTGCCATTAGTACAGTGTCAGTTTTTTTTTTTTTTGCACTGATCACTGTATTAGTGTTTTTGGGGATGTCAGTGACCCCAAGTCAGTACCCCCCAATGTCAAAATGTCCGCCGCAGTCCCGCCATAAGTCGCTGGTCGCTACCATAAGTCACTGATCGCCGCCATAATTCGCTGATTGCCGCCATTATCAGTATAAAAAAAACCCTAAAAATCCCAGTATCTTTCCTGCCATTTGTAAACGCTATAACTTTCACGTAAACCAATTAATTTACACGTATTGGGTTTTTTTTTAGCAAAGATGTCGCAGAATGCATTTTGGCAGAAATTTATGACTAAATTTGATTTTTGCATTTTTTTTACTGGACATGTTTTATAGCAAAAAGTCCAAAATATTGTTTTTTTTTCCTCAAAATTGTCAGCCTTCTTTTTTATAGCGCAAAAAATAAAAACCGCACAGGCGATCAAATACCACCGAAAGAAAGCTCAATTTGTGGGGAAAAAAAGGATGTAAATTTCATTTATGTACCATATTGCATGACCGCGCAATTGTCCGTTAAACTAGCGCAGCGCTGTATAGCAGAAAAATGGCGTAAATTGCAGTATTTATACCATAGTTTGTAGATGCTATAACTTCCACAAAAAGCAATCAATATACACTCATTGGGATTTTTTGTACCAAAAACATGGAGCACAATACATTTTGGCCTAAATTTATAACCAACGTTGAGTTTACTATATATTTTTTATAGCTGAAAATAAAAAATATTGTTTTTCTTCAAAATATTTGGCCTTTTTTTGTTTATAGTGTGAAAAATAAAAAGCGCACAGATGATCAAATACCACCGAAAGAAAGCTATTTGTGTGAAAAAAAGGACGTAAATTTAGTTTGGGTGCAGCATTGCATGACCGCGCAATTATCAGTTGAATTAGTGCAGCACCAAGTAGCAAAAAGAGGCCTGGTCATTAAGGGGGGTAAATCCTCAGGAGCTCAAGTGATTAAAGTATACTGGGTATCTATTTTCATTCTTAATAATTCCACATTCTGCTGACCTTACCTAGAAGACTTTTAGGCAAAGTGCATATTCAACATTTCTGTGCTACAAAATTTCCCTTTGCAAAAATAATTTAACCACTTGCCCTCCAGAGGATTTGCCTCCCTTCCTGACAAGGCCATTTTATACAATACTGCGGTACTTTAACTGACAATTGCGCAATCATGCAATGCTACACCCGAATGAAACGTATGTCCTTTGTTTCCCACAAATAGAGCTTTCTTGTGGTGGTATTTGATCACCTCTGCATTTTTTATTTTTTGCGCTATAAAATAAAATACAGAACATTTTTTAAAAAACACAATATTTTTGACTTTTTGCTATAAAACATGTCCAGTAAAAAAAATAAAAATTTTTCATAAATTTAGGCCAAAATGTATTCTGCTACATATCTTTGCTAAAAGAAAAAAATCTCAGTACGTGTAAATTGGTTTACGTGAAAGTTATAGCATCTACAAATGGCGTTCTAAATACTGGATTTTTATATATATTTTTTTTATACTAGTAATGGCGGCAATCAGCGACTTATAGCGGGACTGCAGGACTTGGAGGGGAACTGACTAACTGTCACTGACATCTCCAGTGACACTAATACAGTGATCAGTGCTAGTAAAGATCACTGCACTAATGACACTGGGCAGGAAGGGGGTTAACATCTGGGGTGATCAAAGGGTTAACTGTGTGCTCTGTGTGTTTTACTGTGTGCTGTGTGTGTGCTGTACAAGGGAGGCATGCTGTTTTGTATTGCTCTTCTATGCAGAACAATACAAAGTAGCATGCTGGAGCTGACAGGGGAGAGATCTGTATTGTTTACATACAGACCTCTCCCCCCCCCCCCCCCCCCCAGTGATAGTCGGTGATCACCGTGCTGGCGGGGAATCTTCGGCCGGGACCCAGTGATTGACAGCAACATGCCACCTATCAGTAATAGGACACACTTGCCACTTACTACTGCATGTAGCACTGCCATGCTAGCATCCCCTTTTATACCTTTGAAATGAAAAGTCCCGGTTTGATTTGAATGTCCTTCGTATATGTATGCTCTTTTTTTTATTCTCTTTAGTAAAGGTTTTTCTGAAAGAAAAATTACAGGAGTCCACGCTACTTTAAGTGTCGCAAACTATCCACAATTTTGTTATTAGTAAACAAAGTGCATAATTTTAAGAAAAATAAGTATGTCAAGTCTGACCCTTGATAGCAGTGTTATAGTGTTTACAGTGTTTACTATATTAACCCCTTGCCCTCCAGATGATTTAACCCCCTTCCTGACCAGGCCATTTTATTGCGTTATGGCGCTCTGTTACTTTAACTGACAATTGCGCGGTCATGCAACGCTGCACCCAAATTAAATTTATGCCCTTTTTCTCCCACGAATAGAGCTTTCTTTCAGTGGTATTTGATCACCTGTACAGTTTTTATATTTTGCACTATAAAACAAAAAAAAGACAGATTTTGAGAAAAAAACAATATTTTTAACTTTTTGCTATTAAACATGTCCATTAAAAAAATTTACAAAATCAATGTTAGTCATAAATTTAGGGCAAAAATGTATTCTGCTACATGGCTTTGCTAAAAAAAAAATCCCAATACATGTACATACATGTGTTACAAATGGCGGCATGTATGCTGGCATGTTTTATTTTTTTTTATACTAGTAATGGTAGTGATCAGCGACTTATAGTGGGACTGCAACAGGCATTCTGACACTGGGGGGGAACTGACTTGGTGTCACTGATAATAATGTGCTAATAAAAAGCACTGACACTGTACTAATTGCAGTGGGCACGAAAGGGTTAACTGTGTGTGATTTACTATGAGTCTGTGTATATGCTTTCCACGGTAAGCACACTGCTTTGTATGGCTCTGTTATTTAGAGCCATACAAAGCAGTGTTCTGGAGCTGACAGTTCTCTCCCCCATTGGCAATACTCAGCAATAACTGGCGAGTAATTACCGGCCAGGACTCAGTGATTGACAGCCGAGGCCGCAAAATCATGCATATACAAGTGATTTTGCGCACCCGTCGCCCTATAGCAGTATTTCTGCTATAGGGTAGCGGGAAAGTGATTAAAGTGATTGTAAAGCTTCCTTTTTTTTTTTTTTTTTTTTTAAATTAAAATAATAAATATCATACTTACCTGCTCTGTGCAATGGTTTTGCACAGAGCAGCCCTGATCCTTTTATATACAAAAGGGTAGTGCAGCGCTCAATCACACACTTATATCAAATCCAAAAAGTAACAAATAAATAAATGGTACAATAATACACTTAAATATATCAAAGTGACACATGAATGATGTGAATGAAGCCGAGACACTATTAAGTAATATCAAAGTGACTAGTATTAAAATAGCAATAAACGTGCCCCCCATGCTTGTGGGGGAGAACCGTTTATTAAAGCGAAGAACGCATTAAGGTAAAAAAAAAACTATTACCTTTACAACCACTTTAAAGCAGAGCTCCTGTTTAATCTGAAAAAAAAATAAAAGTCAGCAGCTACGACAGTCACCTGTCCTATGATTCAGCTGTGTGTTCACACCAGCTGGTTTTGATCGGCCGTTCCCTCTCCCCAGCGCCGGGATCTTAAAGTGTGGGCACCCAGCTTTGACAGCTTGCGGCTGGGTACCCACTTCACTTCACATGTGTGAGTAGTGCTGCGCCTTGTACCTGTCAGTATCGGGTATCCGCTCTCCAAAGGTGCCAATTCCTCACAGGGAGCAGGGGACTAGTGCTTAAAGCAGAATTTCCCCTTTTGGGTGGAGCTCTGTTTTAAGGACAACAAGTAACATGTAAGAGGAAATTTCTTTTTCTTATTTTTAGTTAGGTAAAGTTCCATTTTGGATATACATTTTGCACATTCACACACATCAGACCGCAAGTGTGTTTTGTATGACAAAGTTTAACCACTTGACGACCAGCGACGTACCTGGATTGGAAAGGTGATATCTCCGTCAACACTGCAGAGATATATCATTTTTTAGGGCCGGCAATTCTCTTGAATGTAAAAGCAATCCTAGCAGCTAAGAAGCCACTGAATTATTTTTACAGAAGTTGGGAGGGGGAGCAGCAGATCAAACCAATCTCAGTTTTATATGCTGCTTTGCAGGCCTAGGGAGAGATCTGGGTTCTCATAGACCCCAGATCTTTCCATAAAGAGGACCTGTCATGGTCCATGCTGTCACATTTGATAGCAATAAAAGTGATAAAAATATGAAAAAGTACAGTGTAAAAATAAATAATTTAAACTGCCCCTGTCCCCCCGTGCTTGCACATACGTAATCAGCGATTGCACCACACATGTGAGGTATCACTGCAAATGTAAAAGCAGTAATTCTAGTTCTAGACCACTTATGTAACTCCAAAGTGGTAACCTGTAAAGGCTTTTAAATCTTCGCCTATGGATAATTTATGTGCTGTAGTTTGTATCCATTTTAAAGTGTGACATGTTTGGTATCTATTTACTTGGTGTAATATGAGCTTTTATATTTTGCCAAACAATTGAGTATTATATTGTTTGTACAACATTCATTAACTACTTGCCAACCGCGCTATAGCCCAATGACGGCTACAGTATGGTTGTCCAGTTCTGGGAGGGTGTCATATGATGTCCTCCCAGAATGTGCCCTCCTGCGCGCCGCCAGCTGCACACACCCGGCGATCTCCGTGATCGCTGTGTCCTACGGACACAACTGATCACATGATGTGGTAAAAGGCCAATCACAGCGACCTTTTACCATGTGATCAGCTGTGTCCAATGACACAGCAGATCACCGGGTAAATGCAGTTGCCGGTTATTGGTTGCACTTTCCTCACGCTATCACAGTGTAAGGAAAGTACTGACGATAACTGTCAATTGTCAGAAAACAGATGGGCACTGATTATCAGGGCACTGATGACAGAGGAGAGACCTGTGTTGTTTATACACAGGTCCCTCCTATGTCAGCTTTGCCGATGATCACCAAGTGTCAGCCGGGACCCGGTGACTGATATCCCCAGCTGCCAATAGCATTGCGGGTAGGGAGGCATGCACGCGCACCCTACCCAGAAATGCAAATCACGCATCTATACACATGATTTTGCGCAGCCGTGTCGCCCTGTAGCGATACATCTGCTATAGAGTGGCAGTCAAGCAATTAAACAATAACACCTGGAAGCAAATTGGTTTCTTTTCAGAGTTTCACCACATTTTGCACCATGAAGTTTTAGTAGATAACCCCCACTCTCTTCCCTCTCTTATAGTAGTCATGGTGCGCTCAGGATTTTCAGTCAACAAGAGCATTCACTAAGTGAAGCACTAATGCTTGGCTTTCTTAGAAAGCCCAGCATCATCTCCATATACGTATAATAGTACGAAAGCACATTTTTGAATGATTACCTGTAAAAGAAGGATTTGTGTTGCCAGTGTGCAGATATTCTGTGTATTTGAGTCACACTCAGTTATGCAGCAATTTATATCTGGGGAGTCAGGTGCAAATAATGGGTAATTAGAGAGATATTCTAGCGCATTATACTTTTTTTATGGGAAACAAAATGTTTGATCATTTGCATATAGTGTTCTGTGAGACTGTCACTTAAGCGAACTCATAATCTTTGCAAATTTGAGTTTGTTTTTTTAATGAAACTGTTCTTTTTAATGCTTCTTCCCTTTTCCTTGCTGATGCTCCATTGTTGCCTGTTCCACCACCGGACACTCAGTAAAAAAAAAGCCTGGTACTTTAACAACTCATTAATCGCTGCCCGGGCAGTCTGTTGCCAGATCTAGCACAGTCTCATGGGGGAAAGGGGAGAGCATGGTTAATAATGAGAAGATTTTGCTTTCTATAAGTTAAAACTTTATTAGGGATTTATAGAGTGCTGCAGCAACAGTCTGAACAGCAGAGAAAAGTTGGAAGTCAGAGTGATGCTATACAACTTAGCAGCCACGTAAATTTACCTCAGTGGATATGTAAACCCAATCATTATAATGTAATCTAATATACAGTAAGCTTTAATATGTTGATGTAACTTTAAAAGTAATGTCCAATATTTTGTCTCTTACAAATATTTTTTTATTGCAAAGAATTTTTAACACATTTATAACATTTTCAGATCAGTACAAGTAGTACAGTACAAAAAGGTATTTGTTACAGATTCATCAGACTGTAGTAGGGTAGTTGGCAATGTGTTATTAGTCCAAAGGTATTGTTATGCAGTCATAGCAAAGTCTGGATATCCATATAGGTGGGGGGAGGAATTTCACCTGCGGGGGAAAGGCCATGAGATAGGGCATGTGGGAAGAGATGGCAGGGATATCTAATGTTGTGGATGGCTATATTGGCAGAGCGTGCAGACGTGGCAATTTAGAATGTGGTGAAAGCGATCAAGGAGGAGGTAGGAGGGTGTGGGTGATGTTCAATATTTTTATAGTGGAAGTTTCATGGAAATAATACTTAGTGATCTTGCCATGTATGTCTTTGGTCAAACACTTCATGTTTTAGGGTAACACCCTGTTCTTTCCCCCAGATGTGCTTCTGCATTGTAACCCTGTCGCACAGCTTCCAATGGAGACTAAATGTGGCTGTTTCACTTACACAAGTATTATCTACTGTTGTCACCATCAGGAAACCTTCCTTGTGAAAATGCCATACGGCCATCTCAAAAGTGTATGAATACAAACAGGCTGTGTCTGCAAAGCGGCTGCTGGAGGTCAACAGCAGTGATATTGCAAAGTAAACTGTCATTCAGTTGGGAATTACACAATTTTTCTTATAGTATGGAAGGGTTAAACCCCCATCAGGTTATTTTTGCAGTCTATGCTCACTATTGAGATTTCCTTTAAAATGGTTCTAAAGGCTCAAGGTTTCTTTTACCTTCTCTATGCAGCTTCCCCCCACCCCCTCCCTCATACTCACCTAAGCTCCCTCTCGAACCAGCAATGTGTACTGGAGTCTCAGCTATCCTGAGACTCCTTCTTTTCATTGGCTTGGACAGAAGCAGGAACCATTGGCTTCCACTGCTGGCAGTCACAGCCAGTGAGACAATGAGAACGGGATCGAGCCGCGGCTCCTTGTGTGAATGGACACATAGAGCAGAGGTGCCCCATATCAAGCTGCTTGCTGTGGAGCCCCCAACAGGAGGGAGGGGTCAGGAGTGCCGGTAGGGGACCCTAGAAGACGAGGATTTGGGCTGCTCTCTGCAAAATCACTGCACACAGCAGGTAAGTATAGACATGTTTGTTATTTTTTCTTTTAAAAAAAAATAAACCTTTAGAATCACTTTAACTTCCTGCCTTGAAAATAAAACCTAAAGGTGTCCTTTTATCATGCAGCAGTAAATGACCGCTGCTCAGTTCTTTGGCATTTTCAGAGGATCAGTTCTCCTCTAAATGCCTTTTTATGAAGCGGTGTAGATCGCTTCTCCTAATGAGGAGAGAAGCGATCTACAAACGCTTTGAATGCTAGAAAACGGCTGCTGTTACTGTAATCTCGCGGGATGACAGTAAGACCAGTCAAACACCGTTTACTATGCAGCAGTAAATTACTGCTGCTTCATTTGCGGTTCCCCCCATTCTCCACCTCCAGGCTGGAGAATCTGGAGGAAGAACACAGATCGCTAGTGAAGGGCTGATATTGCTATTTCATACACTGGCAGTCTGTGTGCTGAGATGATCAGCGGAGAACATGTTCTCCGCTGATCATCTCTGTTTCCTAAAACACTAATGATCTGAGATCAGCAACGATCCTCAGGATCGCCACTGATCTCAGTTTCATAAAAGAACACCAAAGTGAGAGAAAACTTCCCTAAAGTGGGGTGCATTCCCATCTTTGACAGTTGTTACCAGAACATTTGTCTACATTGGAAAATTTCTCCTCACCATTTTGCTCTTAATAACCATTCTGAATTTTAGGATTTCCCTTTACTTTGGACCTGTGTCGATGGGAATCAGTTGGAGATTATTCTGAAATAATTTAGAATTCATTAAGTCCATTTTACCTGCAATTGACATTCTTCTGACCTGTATTTGCTCTGCTGTAAGCTGGTTTTGCATTCCTAAAGACTGGCATAGAAATGCAAAACCTACTAAAAAGCCTGTCAACACAGGTCCTTTTTGTCTTAGTGGCAAGGGCCACCAAGAAAAATAGTTACATCTCTCCAGCAAGGACAGACTGCAAACAAAAAACCCCTAACCTTCATCCACCCTATCCAAAATGTAAAAAAAGTTTTTCCTTTACGTACACTTAAAGTAAGTTTATCATGAAGCTAAAACTTTTCTTTTCCTTTAGGAGGGAAATTTTCTAGCAGATCAGATAAAGTCTAAACAAAACGGTTACTTTTTCATGCTAATTTCTTTTTTTAACTTATTTTTGTATGTTTGGTTACTGTTAATGTGTGAAAGACAAAAATATATCCTTTAAGCAATCTTCCAGGATGCATAAGTAGGACAAGTGTGACGTGCACTGTAGAAAATTTAGCACTTTCTTTCTCATGATGACAGAATGTGTAGCAATCAACTGTTTGTTTAGTCAAGTTGCACACATGCTAACAACTACTAACAAATCTAGTCTGCTATTTTTTTAATATTTGTAGTATTTTTAAATCTGCAGCCTTCTTTTTCAGGCAATCCTAATGCTCCATTCCTGTCTTCCAATTGCTCTCCTGTATTTACACCCTGTCACTATAGGACAAAACCTACCCTGACAAAAATGAGTTCTTAATGATACACAGTGCTTTAGCAAACTAAATGTCATCCAGTTAGGGTTTACATCTACATTACTTACATGTATCATTAGGTAGTATATACCTAAACATGTACAAAAAAAACAAAACACTCATTTCACACTTTGTTGCCCAGTGTCTGATGTTGCAGTCTCTGCTCTGTCATTAGGGGACTGCACTTTCTGTGTTTCCTGATGAAATAATTTCTTACTTCATGGGTTTAACGTGAATCTAGTATCAGATGTTCATGTTAAGTGCATGCTTGCTTTGTTACAGTTGTGCTCAAAAGTTTGCATACCCTGGCCGAAATTGTGCCCAATGCAACAAAAATAGCCCACTTAGGTGTGTCAAGGTGTTGTTGGGCATATTGTAACCTGGTACAGTTAAGGCTTCTTTCTGGCAACTTGACCATGCAGCTCATTTTGGTTCAAGTGTCATCGTATTGTGCTCCTTCAAAACAATCACACCGTCTTTTCCCAGAGCAGCCTGTATTTTTCATGAGGTTACTTGTGGGTTTTTCTTTGTATCCCAAACCATTCTCCTTGCAGTTGTGGCTGCAATCTTTCTTGGTCTACCTGAGGTTGGCTTGGTATCAAGAGATCCTTGCATTTTCCACTTCTTATCTGATTGAACAGTACTGACTGGCATATTCAGGGCTTTGAATATCCTTTTATATCCTTTTCGATCTTTAAAAAATGTAATTACTTTGTTCTGCAGGTATTTTGACAGTTCTTTTCTGCTGCCTATGGCTTAGTATCTAGCCTGGTCAGTGCATCCACACAAGAACTAACAAACTCATTGACTATCCACAGACACTAATTGCAATTTAAAAAGCCACATATGTGGGAAAAAAATACTTTTTTTTGCCATTTTATCCTGTGTGTGTACTTTGTCTGTACCAAGGCCAAACATTCCAGGGTATGTAAGCTTTTGATCAGGGCCATTTGGGTGATTTCTGTTTATTATGATTTAAAAAGGAGCCAAACAACTATGTGATAATAAATGGCTTCATATGATCACTATCCTTAAATAATTTTGGCATGAACAGTCATATTTGCATTAGCAATGCCAAAATTTCACAATTTCAGCCAGAGTATGCAAACTTTTGTATGTGTAAGTATAAAAGAGTATTTTATTACCTCTTGCAGATATCACATTACTCTTTCCTATACAATACCTTCATCTACTTTTCTCTGCAGAAAAACTGAGCCATCTTTGTTTAGGCATCATTCAGGATCAGTATCTACCTTCTGAAATAAGTTGCTGGCTCACAGATGATGCAAACATTCTGACCTCTCACCTTTTGGCTGGCTATAAAGTAACAATATACGCTTATCGTGTCAAAGCACGTCTTCAGAGGGGGGTGCTTTGACACGATACGCGTCAGGAGGAGCCACATCACGCCGTGACGTCACGCCGCCGGAGCAACGTGGAGCTCTGGCGGCCATCTTTAAATACCTGACGGTTAGTCACACTGCTGTCTGTACTAAACCCACTATTTTATCTTGCTACTTTGATGCATCAACAATAAAGTCTTTTAAAATACTTACTACACTATGGAAGTGTTCCTGTTTCCACCCCTTGGGGGAGTACTTTAAATCCATAGACCCATCATCCCTGGACAGGCTGATATTCCTCACGGATACTTGGTGATACTATCCCGGGAAGGAACAAGGATCCATAGTGTTTGGCACATTATCTGATGACCCATCCCATAGAGGGAAGATCTTTCAAAGTCAAGTTCCAATAGATGACATCTGGATTTATTATATCAAAGCGCTATCATTATGCACGTCCGGTGAGTGCGCATTTTTTACACCACGATAGCACTACTCGCTGGACCAAGATGTACTAAAGTCACCATATTAGAACTTTTTTATTTCATTGAGATATTAGTCACTTTTATTGGTATTTTATTGCCCTTTTGGACATTATATATATATTTATTTATTGATCTTAGCGCTGCACGCTTTTATGTTTGATATTTCAATTTATTGGGCTATTGGTTACCCTCTGTGTGCATAGCTGCTTTTATTTATTCATTCTCTCCTAGGCGCTTGCTCCTTTTCTTTTTACGTATAAAGTAACATGTATGTTGCAATCTGTTCATTGGGAAGAGGAAACTAAAGAAACTCCAGAATATTTATACTTTGCTCTCCAAAGATTTTTGATAAAACATTATTGATCATAACTATTGGCATTACTGATGGTATTTGTTGGTACAAATGCATCTATTAGGAATTGAGATCCTCAGTGCAGATGTTTTCAGCATTATAGAATGAAGAAAATCTAAAACATATAAAGCAGCAGGACAGTTAAGCGGAGCTCTACGCAAAAGGGGAAGTTCTGCTTTAAAGACTGGTCCCCTGCTCCCCGTTAAGAAATGGCGCCTTTGGGGAGCGTGTACCCAAAATTGACAGGTACCCGCTTCCACTTGCCTAGGCGTTCAGAAGTGGAAGTTGTTCTTCCCCCCCCCCCCCTCCTTCCCCGTAGAGTCTTCTGGGGCACATGACAGGTCCCAGACGACTACAAGACCATTCAACCATTCAGAAAGAGCATGCACAATGGGCACCCGGCTGTGAAGCCACAAGTTGTCACAGCCACGTGCCCACACTGAAGATGCCGGCGCTGGGAACACCAGCCGGCCAATGAAACTGGCTGCGGGGAAGGACACCGCGGGATCAAGGGGCAGGCGAATGTCTGTCTGTTTTTTAAAAGTTGACTTTTATTATTTTTAGAGTGTGACTGGAACTCTGTTTTAAGGCAGATTGAAATAATGCAAACAATAATCCAGTAAAATTTAGCAGTCAAATGGAATTTGCCTTCACTTTTACTTTCTGTCATGTCACGGGGGAAGGAAATCTACTTAATCACTTGGCAACCGAATGATGGCTACAGCGCGGTTGTCCAGTTCTGGGAGGGCGTCATATGACATCCTCCCAGAACGCACCCTCCTGTGTGCCCCCAGCGATCTCCGTGATGTGGTAAAAGGCCAATCACAGCGGCCTTTTACCACGTGATCAGCTGTGTCCAATGACACAGCAGTTCACCAGGTAAATACAGTAGCTGGTTATCAGCTGCTCTTTGCGTGAGTACTACCAATAACCAGCAATTGTCAGAGAACAGATTGGCAGTGATCATCAGGGCACTGATGATCAGTGCCACCCACCTGTGCCCAGCAGTGCCACCTACTAGTGCCCAGCAGTGCCACCTACTAGTGCCACCAGTCAGTACCACCCCTCAGTGCCGCCTATCAGTGGCCATCATTGCTGCATATCAGTGCAATATCAGTGCCGCCTTGCCAGTGTCCAACAGTGCTGCCTATCCATGCCACCTCATCAGTGTCCATCAGTGCTGCCTATCCATGCCACCTCATCAGTGCCCATCAGTGTAGCCTCATCAACGCACATCAGTGCAGGAGAAAAATTACCTGTTTCAAAAATTTTATAATAGAAAGAAAACCCTTTTTCTCTTTTTTTTTTTTTCAAATTGTTTGCTAATTTTTTTGTTTATAGTGCAAAAAATAAAGCACCCAGTGGAGATTAAATACCACCAAAAAAAATTTATAAAAATGTCATATGGGTACAATATTGCATGAGCGTGCAGTTGTCATGAAAATTGGCCTGGGCAGGAAGGGGTTATAAGTGCCCAGTAGGCAAGTGGCTAAAGTAGAATTCCAGTCATAAACTAACTAACCTTCTCCCACACCCATTCTAAAGCTATTCTATCTAACCCTGTAAAGAAGAGATTGCTATACTTACCTATTCTGAATCCAGTCCCATGCTGAGCTGTTGGCTGCAGCTTCTGTGTAGAGCTGAGGCAGCCAACAATGGATGCCCCATTCTAAGTCTGGGTGATGTAATCTCTTGTTCATTTCCCAGTCGTTGTCGCCTTTCTCTCTCTATACACAGTCGCCGAGACCAAGCCAGTAGATAAGTATAGCAATCTCTTCTTTACAGGGTAGGATAGTACGTTTGGAGTTATTTAAAGTAGAACTTCATGTAAATTCTTTATTTTCCCATGCAGTTTATCTGTGCCTGCACTGCATGGGAAAACTGCTCATTGTGTCCAGGGGTTTACAGAAGAGCTGTACTTACCATATCCTCCAATCGCCTGGAAAACTGTGCTCCCCCACATCCAGCGATGGACTGTTCCTGCTGTCCTCACGCCCGGAGCCAGTCTATGGGTGTGATCACGTCAGGACCAGTCCGTTCACAAGACCAGTAAGGCGGGGGGCAGAAGCGGCAGGAACCGATCTTGTGCTCCGAGGATCAGCATATTCAGGAAGTATATCTTCACTGTTATCACCCCTAGACAAAATCGAGCAGTTAGCCCATACAGTGCAGGCACAGCCCCACTACATGGTTCAAATACATTTGCCCATATTTCTTCAAGTTATGACTGGAATGCTACTTTAATGAGGACACAGCAATACAAATTTGATAGAGGGATCTAATCCTTCTCTACTGTATCCAGAACAAGATATCTCTGGTGCTCCACCTTAAGGCTTCATGTTCCTATTAAAGTTTCCTACAGTCAAAGATTTATTACAACATAAATGTGAACTTGACAGACTTGGCAAAAACATGCTACATACGCACATCTACACTAGGTACCAAATTTTCAAAATGAAATCCTGAGACGCATACTGACCATGCCACTCCACAACCCCTATTTCTAGTCATGCCCACAAACCACACCCCCATTTAACATGCCATGCAACAAATGAGCACCATAAACATAGTAACAATGCCAACCACTGCAGCAAATTGTAGCCGTGGTTAGAATGTGCTAACAGTGGGAGGAGCTTAAAGGTGTATGGTTAAATAAAATCTAATCCTACTCTGCTTTATGTCAAGAGTGTGTACCATACAGAGTGCAGGAATTAGGAGTGTGTAATGTATAGAGTGCAGTGGTCAGGAGTGTGTAACATATAGATTGCAGACATCAGAAGGATGTAACACACAGATTGCAGATGTCAGGAGGATGTAACCCACAGATTGAAGATGTCAGGAGGATGTACCACACAGATTGCAGAGGTCAGGAGGATGTAACTCACAAATTGCAGAGGTCAGGGGGGCGTAAAACACAGATTGCAGATTTCAAGAGGGAGTAGTACACAGAGTGCAGAGGTCAGGAGGGTGAACTGCACAGATAGTAGAGGTCAGGAGTGTGTAACATACAGAGTGCAATGGTTAGAAAGGTGTAACACATTTACAAAGGTTAGGAAGGTGTAACATACAGATTACAGAGGTCAGGAGGGTGTAACGCACAGATTGTAGACATTAAGAGGGTTTAAGGCACAGACTGCAGAGATCAGGAGGGTGTAAAACACAGATTGCAGAGGTCAAAATTATGTAGTGTACAAATTGCAGAGGTCAGGAAGATGTACGGCACAAGTGTGTGGCACACAGATTGCAGAAGTCAGGATGGTGTGAAACACAGATAGCAGAGGTCAGGAGGATGTACCGCACAGATTGCAGTGGTCACAAATGTGTAGCTCAGTGATTGCAAAGGTCAGGATGGTGTAGAAAAAAAGCAGATTTCAGAGGTCAAGGGAATTTAATGTAGAGAGTGCAGAGGTGAAGAAGTTGTAACGCACAGAATGCAGAGGTCAGGACAGTGTAATACAGTCTTTTGCAGCTGGCCCACAACCCACTTGAAAATCTGCCATCCGTTCCTTCTTTCCTTTCTTCTTTCTATTAACTTAATTTCTTTTCTTCTCCACCTACAGTCTGCCTAGCTGTTGCCATGCAGTGTATGCTGTACACTGCACAGACGCCAGCTCGACAGTCCTTGGCAGTGAGAACCGGCTGTGCTATTTTGGAATCTGAATTGTCAACCGCACTGGGCAATTGTTGAATAGGCACTGCATTTTTCATTGTTCACTGCTAGGATGCCAGGACTGTCGTTTCAGGGGGACAGACCCCTCATAACAGGGGCTATTACACATTAAAGACCTCTGTTCGTGACAAACACCCTGTAGAATTCTTATTACAGCTTTATTTCAAATAAAATTTTTAACAGATCAGAAAATTTCACAAATGTATAATAAATGATTCAGTCCCATTTTGCCTAATTGCTAAAAATATAGTATGCCCTCTCATAAAAGACTTGGGGGCTGAACGTTATTCTGATTGGTTTTCCTATTCTATTTAGAAGTACGCACATACTCTGGTTTTAAGTTCTTCTACTTGTGCTTGAATTTTTTAAGAATTGTGACACCATATAGGCCCCTTTCACGCAAGCCATCTCTAGTCACATCCATGTACAGATCTGCTGAATCAGATATAACTTTGAGACATCCCTCACATTTTTTTGCTGCATATAAATACTGGATATAACAATATAAATATATATACAGTTGTGTTCAAAATAATAGCAGTCAGACATCACTAACCTGAGCAATCACTGTTTTTGGTAGAAATGATATTTCTACATGGCAAATAATTTACTAGCAGGTGTAGTAGAGTAATAGAAATCCAACAGACCCAACAGTCATGACATGCATGCTGCTGATGTAATTGAATCACAAATTGAAAAGGGCATGTTCAAAATAATAGCAGTGTGGAGTTCTATTAGTGAGGTCATTCATTCTTTGAAAAACAGGTGGCAATTATTGCCCTTATTTAAGGAAGGAAGGCAGCAAATGTTGTACATGCTGGTTACAGTGCATTTCTCTCTGAAATTCTAAGGACAATGGGTCGTTCCAGACATTGTTCAGAAGAACAGCGTACCTTGATTAAAAAGTAGATTGGAGAGGGGAAAACCTATAAAGAAGTGCAGAAAATGATAGGCTGCTCAGCTAAAATGATCGCAAATGCTTTAAAATGGCAAGCAAAACCTGAAAGACGTGGAAGAAAGCGAACTACCATTCGAATGGATAGAAGAATAGCCAAAATGACAAGGACTCAGCCAACAATCAGCTCCAGGAAGATCAAAGAAGGTCTAAAGTTACCTATGAGTACGGTTACAATTAGAAGACGCCTATGTGAAGCCAAGCTATCTGCAAGAAGCTGCCGCAAAGTCCCACTGTTGAAAAAAAGACGTGCTGAAGAGGTTACAATTTGCCAAAGAGCACATTGACTGGCCTAAAGAGAAATGGCGCAACATTTTGTGGACTAATGAAAGTAAGATTGTTCTTTTTGGGTCTAGTGGCCGGAGACAGTTTGTCAGACAACCCCCAAACACTGATTTCAAGCCACAGTACACTGTGAAGACAGTGAAGCATGGTTGCGCAAGCATCATGATATGGGGATGTTTCTCATACTACGGTGTTGGGCCTATTTATCACATACCAGGGATCATGGATCAATTTGAATACATCAGAATACTTGAAGAGGTCATGCTGCCTTATGCTGAAGAGGAAATGCCCTTGAAATGTGTGTTCCAACAAGACAACGACCCCAAAGACACCAGTAAACGTGCAACATCTTGGTTCCAGACCAACACGATTGATGTTATGGAGTGGCCAGCCCAATCCCCGAATCTTAATCCAATAGAAAACTTGTGGGGTGACATCAAAAATGCAGTTTCTGAGGCGAAATAGAGAAGAACTGTGGAATGTAGTCCAATCATCCTGAGCTGGAATACCTGTTCACAGGTGCCAGAAGTTGGTTGACTCCATGCAACACAGATGTACAGCAGTTCTCAGAAACAGTGGTTATACAATTATATTAATTAAGTGATTCTAAGGAAAGCAAAATCTTCAAACATTTTTCAGTTTATATAGTGAATGTTTGAGTTTGTAAAGAAGAATTCAAACACTGCTATTTTTTTGAACAGTCTAATATTCACTTTTCTTCAATTTGTTTTAGAGGAACAACACAAATTTGATATATTTTTCTTCATGTTTTGATTTGGAATAGAATGTGTAGTGTTCCGAATGCATTTGTGTGTATGAAAATAAAAGCTATTAGAAGGATTTTGAGCTGTATTCACTTTTTTCAACACACTGCTATTATTTTGAACACAACTGTATATAGGCTTTTAATGTTCTTATTTGTTTGCAAACACTCGTTTTTATAATTAAATGAATTTTGAATACTACACTATGGGCACCCTTCTTGGTCTCCCTTGCGGAGCATTTCATTTGCAGAGCCCGCTTTTGTGATCCAGCCATCCATCCATCCTTTGTATCCAGAAAAGGGAGTTCCCTGTAAGCAGGCATCCTCACCTACTCATCCCTTAAAGGGACCTCTGGCTACCTGGATCTATTTAATCTCCATTTGGCACATAAAACCATCACACTGAGGCAGGAATACCTATGCCCCTGTTACCTATGCCCCTGACCAGACCTCTACCTGATAAGGAGACCCTGGATGTGATACTTAATGCGTATATTAATTACGCATCTGGTGAGTGCGTAATTCTACGGTACCTCTTGGAGCACCACCACTGAATTTTAATATTCTTCTTGCACCTTATATCCACACAGACTGTCATTTATTTAGGACTTATTATATTTATTACTTATTACTCTTATCATTTAATGTGGGATATTCTATATACTGCTGATCAATGTTTTAAGCGCTGCACTTCTCTATTTTAATATAAATACTGGAGCTTTCCAGACCCACATGAGATCTATGGGCAGAAGCATGTAAACTAACATGCATTCATTTACATCTGATTAACTCTGACCATCACAAATAGGTCCGAAAAACAGAAAAGGATGCAGACTTTTCCTTTTTTTTGTTGGGCAGACTCAGAGTAATCAGATTTAAATGTATGCAAGTCTGCATCAGAATGCCCATAGAGTAACAAGAAGCTTCTGATTGGGTCCCCCTGAAACTCTGACAGGTGGACCTGACCGGACTGCCTGTGTGAAAGGGGCCTTATGGTGTTTTTTTCCCTTTTTAAAAAAGGAATGCTGCTGTTTAAACAACAATTTGTTTTAATTTTCATTATTAAAAACTATGTCCTATTTGTTCCCATGCAAACTATTCAATACCAGGCCTATATTTTACATTTAAAATAATCTTTTTTTTCCCTAAACAAACCTCTCTGTTTTGTTTTTTTTTGTGTGAAATAATTGCTTTCTCGCCTTTGGGCTTAAAGGAAGCACCTACTGCCAACTCATACACTGGTGTAGAATAATGACAAAGACTTTTGTTATACACCTGGCAAGAATGAGTTCTTTACAGAATTTCAAATATCCTACTGATAAGTAGCAATCGATCAGGTCTGTTCTCATATTAAACCTGCTTAACACTTTCTGAGTCACTAAGCCAAAGTATGCAGTGCAATCCCTTACCAGTCACACCCTATGTGGAATGAAATGTAGCAGGGGCCCAACTATACATCTAAGCCTCATTGCAAATTTTTATTGTTCCACTCTACCACTTGCTCTGCTCTGTGGCAGCTGGAAAATTGACACCCCTAATAATAAGCTCCATTACCACTGCTGACCAGTAGTCTGCTATTTGCCCCTCCCATTTTTACCCCACCGAAATTGATGGGCACTGGATAGCCCCCCTCTAATAAAAGTCCCATGTACACTGGTGTCCAGTGAAGGACAGGACCCTGAAAAAAAGGTGCTTTTTTTATTGGTGGCCAGTGTATGGCCTCATTCACATAGGCGTACCAATCCGCACACACACTGATCTGTGCATAGGACCTGCACAGATGTACATTCTGGGATTTGTTTGGAGATTTGTACAAGTCCATGCAGCCGACCACCTGTCGTTGATTTGAACAGGTTGCCTGCGTAGGGCTGCAGACAAGCCATTGCATGGGTGTAAGGATCAGAGCGCATGTGTAAATGAGGCCTAAATATCTCTTGTTTTATTGCTGTTATGTGTAGCTTTCCATGTTGTATTTGTGGCCAATGTAAATAGCCTTCTTACATTGGTAGTCAATGTAAACGCTCACATATATTGGTGGTTTGTGTGGAATTTTCTTTTACATTGGTGGTTAGGTTAGTGCAGAAGCACCCCCTTAAACGATTGGTCAGTGTAAATGTCAGTGTTATACTAATTAGGTTGCTTTCACACTGGTTTATTTTTCTTCCACTTTAGTGTTAAAAAAGTGGACGAAAAATGTGTGACCATGTATTCCTGTAGAACTCTTCTCACTGATCTATTGCGGGTCCTGCTTGCTGCATTTTTGGTGCAGAAAAGAAAGAAACACACCAAAAACTCACCTCCCCATTGAAATAGATGGAAAATGGGCCAAAAATGCACCAGTGGTGCATTTTTGATGCGTTTTTAAATCACATGTCCTGTAAAAAAGTGGCAAACTAGGGTTAAAACACTGTAAAAACGTGTTTTTGCTAGGATCGATGTGAAAATAGCCTTAGTATGGAATATTTCTGTTTTATTGGTGACGACTGTACATTTTGGTGGTAAATTGAGAAGTGCCCTCCTTTCATCAGTGGTCAAGGTGAGGTTATCAAGTGACATATCATATGTTATTGTCCACCAGGCAGCCAGGGACAGTGGGTATTACATTTGGATTCAAAATGGTGCACAAAGGACAGCATGGATGAATAGGAAGCACAGAATTACAGAGACAGTAAAGCACAAATGTAGGTCACACAAACACAGCAGGCAATATTGCAGGCAGTGAGAAAAGAAAATCTCCCTAAGGCTAGGTTCACACCTGTGCAGTTTGCGTTTGATCCGTTTCTGCAGTGCATTTTGCAGTGCGTTTTTGACACATTTGATGCATTTTGCTGGGTTTTTTCCTTCTTGCTGGGCAGATTAAAGCACATAAACACACATACTTAAAACACACAATGTTTTGCATTTAAAAAGTCCCTGACCCTTTCCAAAAAACACATCGGGTGAAAATGCAGAGATGTGAACCTGTCCCATAGGAAATCATGTTAAATGGACTGCTGTGCGTTTCCTCAAAATGCTGCAGAAAATGCATAGGTGTGAACCTAGATTAAAGGGGTTAACTAGCAAAAAATGTAAACAATTAAAATAAGCATTAGTAAAAGTTTATTTTAGCTCTGAGTAATCTCTCACTTAGAATACACATCTTAATGGACTGATAATTTCCAACACCTGTATGTCTCCTGGGAAGTAAATTCTGACATGTTTATAGAGTATGTCATTGCTCATTCATTCAACAGCTATTGGATTCCAGAGTAAATATGTTCCAGTATCCGTAGTAAAGTACATCAACACACTTTCCCAAGACATAATGTATGTATTGTATGAGCTAAATGGTATGTATATTTACTGATAAGAAAAGCGTAAGTTTCAAGCATTTCATAAACATTCTCATGTCAGAAAAGAGTTTTGACAGGAAATCACATGTTATGTAGTATCTTTACATTAGGTTATATTATATAAATGTATCTCTTCAAATATATTCAGTCAAGTAATGGAGCAGGCACAACTTGTGGATTTGTGCTTTACTTGTTTCACCTTCACTCCTATGTGGACAGTGCTGCCAGCAGGAGATGAGCTGTTGGCTACAGAATTAGTATGTTTGAATTACTATGAGCCTGCCAGTATTGCTTTTGGTTTCTGTAACAGCATGATTCAATGTCAGGTTAGCAAGATGTTGAGCAAGTCCTAATCTAAGAACTTTGTTAGAGTTAGTATAGAATTAAAGTATAACTAAAAACAAAGTTTAGTTTTGGATAGAATAGAGATGGATTAGAACACCTATTGGGGTTTTATTGCTACCTCTGCCCCTTTAGGGAGATTCACCCTCTCTTTTTGCACTGTTTAGAATTTTAATTGAAAGTGAAAGTAAAATACAATCCCCAATTTTGGGTTGTCCCCAGAAAATTAATGGATGGGGAAATCTTCCAAATGGGGACACTAGTTCTGGTGACCTTGGGGGATTTCCTCTCACTTCCTGTTTTGGCTATGGGACAGGAAGTGAAGGTAAATCTCCCAAATGGGACATAGATGGAAAAAAAAATTGGCAGGGGTTATTACCCTACCTTACTCTCTCGAAATTGAAAAAAAAAAACAGTTTTGCCTATAGTCCTACTTTAAGACTAGGCTCTGAGAATACTGCCGTAGCTTTTGGGAGAGCAGTTCAATTAGTGCTCTGAAGCTTAACTAGTGGAACTGCCCTAAGATTAAAAGATATTGATTTAGAATATACCAGTAAATCTTTACAATCTTGGGCACAGCTATTTAGAAAGACCCATACAAGGCATTACTTAACTGGAAACTAAAAGGCTACAAAAAGGAGACAGTTTAAACTTCTGACTTTCATCTTTGTTGCTGCTTAAATCTTGATAAATTAGCAGTAGATTAAGATGATGTGCTTTGATCACAAAGCACCTAAGCCACTAAAATTTTAAAACATAAAATATATATTCCAGACCATCAACTACTAAAGTGGCTTTAATGTAGAGAGAATAGGACTATTTCAACAAGGAATGTGTTTATTCCGTTACTTATTTCTCAGTCACAGCTAGTGTAATTTCTCCAGAATCACAATCAAGTCTTCGTTAAATACTCACAATGGGGTTGGTTTACTAAAACTGGAGAGTGCAAAATCTGCTGCAGCTGTGCATGGTAGCCAATCAGATTCTAACTTCAGCTTGTTGAATGAAGATTTGAAAAAAAAAAAAAGATTGGAAGCTGATTTGTTGCTAGGCAGAGCTACACCAGATTTTGTACTCTCCAGTTTTTGTAAGTCAACCCTAAAATGCCTGAATCTGTGCATTACTGTTTCTCATAGCTGTGTACAACTCTCAATACTGTCTCTGATAACAAGTGAATTGAAGCTATTTAAGTTATTTGATCACTTTGCTTGTTATCCGAGTAATGAGAGTTTTTACTTACAGCTAGGAGAATACAATATTGAACAGAATTAAATATTTAACCACTTCCATACAGGGCACTTTTACCCCCTTCCTGCCCAGGCCATTTTTCAGGTTTCAGGGCTCTCACACTTTGAATGACAATTACGCGGTCATACAACATTGTCGGCTAACTAAAATTTTATCATTTTCTTCACACAACTACAGCTTTCTTTTGGTGGTATTAATCAACACTGGGGTTTTTATTTTTTGCTAAATTAACAAAAAAAACTGAATTTTTTTTTTTAAAAAACACGTTTTTCTTTGTTTCTGTTATAAAAGTTTGCAAATAAATAATTCTTCACAAATTTAGGCCAAGATGTGTTCTACTACATGTCTTTGGTGAAAATAACCCAAATTAGTTATTTTTTAGTTTGTAGAAAAGTTATAGAGTTCGCAAACTATGGAATATATCTGAATATTGATCAGTCCTGAAGTACTGCCAGCCAATATAATTTCTTGAGGGCCAAGAATGTCAGAACAGTACAGATATCCCCCAAATGACCCCTTTTTGCAAAGTAGATAGTCTGACGTACTTCATAGGAGGCATGGCGAGTTTTTTCAAGTCGTATTTTTTTGTCATAATTTTTCAAAAAATTAAAAAATGAAAAAAATTATTTTCACAATTTTTTTTTTACATACTGACACCAGTGCAGTACAGCGTCATCATATAACTGGCATGGTGGTGATCAGAGACACTGACTGTTACAGTATGACAGTATGGAAAAAAAATATAATTTTGTTTAATTTTTTTTTAATTTTTTTATTATTTTTAATTTTTAAATCCTTTATTTAAGATTTTTTTAATATTTTTTTTTCATATTTCACTATGACCAAAGTAGTACAATGTTACCATAGTAACATTGTACTACTTTGGGGAAGTGATCCGTTTTTTTTTGTTTTTTTTTAACAATTTGTTTTCGCAAATAATTACTTTGCTATAGGCAAGCATTTACCTGAATGACATTGATTCATTAAGGGTTTTTTTTTTATGTGCTTAGCTGTGATTTGGCCACGGCTAATCACATGACACAGCTGGGCTGTGAGTGGCCCAGCTGGTGCATGTGATCGCTGTGACCATTTACAGCTAGACAAGCTAGTATACAATGGATGGCATGAATGAAGCCATCCATTGTATACAACTGTCATGTGACCTGCTGTGATTGGTCACAGCAGGTCACATGGTACCAGCAACGGGGCGGTACTCAGATCTGTCATCGGCCGTGTCCGAGGTACACGGCCGGTGACAGATTGCGCCGCTGCGCAGCTCTGCAGACATGCAAACTGCGCATGCCCGAAAGGATGCCATATGGCGTCCACCTGGAGGGACGAGGGGTTTTGCAGGCCGCCATCTGGCTATAGACCAGGCGGGAACCTATTAAGTATGTTCTATTGTATTGAAATAATTTTCACCCTTTATAAGTGTATGTATCATTAATGTTTTACATTAATATTAATTCATTGTGGCTTTATAGCATTTGATCACAGGTGATAAACTGAGACTTGGGGGTGTTTTTTTTATCATTCTTGTTGCATGACCCAAATGGATATCGTACAACTAGTGACGTCAATAAGTTTCTTGGTAATGTTTTTAGTAAATTGTGTTCTGTGAATGTGAAGTTAACATGGAATGGTGACACATTTGCACTGACCAGACTCCACAATCAAGTGTTAAAGTGATGCATGTTTTCCAAAAGCTGGCTATATGTTGGTTTATTTGATGATGCCTTCAAGTATGAACTTTAGTTTTATTTTTCACTTTAGGATCATTGCTTTATTATTTGATTCACACAACAAACCTTACTAACTAAAGGTGATGAGACATTTAGAAACCTAACAATTTCTGGTATACTTGGCCATTCTTGTAACTGAAGGGGATTTTGCATTGCTGATGCTTGTTGAAAACCTAGCACAGCATTATGTTGACTTATTTATTCATATGATTTACTGAAAATGATGGCAAAGACTTGCACTCCTGCTGTTTTAAAACACTAGAACAAAAATGATATAAATACCACATAAAAGATTTTATTTCAAAATAACACAATCAAATTTGCACAGAGCTGCAAAGATAAGAGATATGTAGGTTTATTTCAATTAGTATTATGGATCAGCTGTAAAATAAATTTGTCCGTTAGAATTTTGATATGTGAGCTTTCTATGAAATATGGGGCAACTTAATCAATTTCAAAGAGTCGAAATCATCAGTAATCAAACTGCAAGTGCAGTGTTAAAAAATAAGCCTGCAAAAAGGGGAGCATTGTCAACAATGATATCATATGCCAAAGTTGAATACATTTCACTAGCATTAGGAACAGTGGTTGTGCATTGAACCCCACCTACAGATGTGAAGGCAAAAAACAGCCTCTAAAATAAGCTGTTAGGCCCCTTTCACATGGGGCCGAATTTCATCAGGAGTTCACTTGCTCAGCAGGGGATCTATGTGCTGATCGCTGCTGAGCAGATCGATGGCTGGTCTGTGTCTACTCCGCCTATACAGTGCAGACACAGACACAGCCCGTTCCCCTCTATGGGCAGTTGGATGTAAAGGGACCGCCTGTCCATTTACACCCAACTACCATCCAATCCACTAGATGGAAGGGGAAAGGATCCCCATCCGTATGTTTTTAGTGGATCGGATTGGATGTAGGCGGGTGTAAACAGACACATATCTATTTACATGCACCGCTCCATAGAGGAGAATGGATGGTCCTATCGGGTCCACCTGAAAAACTGACAGATAGACACGATCGGTCTGCTCGTGTAAGAGGCCCCTAACGCATGTCCTCATATCTCACAGCCTTCCTTAAATTTTGTCTACAACATCTACATAGCATTTAGATGTAATTCCTCTTGCACAGATAAAAAAAAAATATTCAACGTGAATGTACAATATGGAAACACTGCATAAATTGAAATTGCTTTATGACCTATAAAATAAATAAATACCCCTGGTATGTTATTTACAGAGCAATAATTTTAGCAATCTTATAGGATCATTTCACATTTGGTAACTTGTTATATCAGTATTTAGAGGTACCATAAATACCCCTAAATGTAGGGGTATGTAACTCATCTTGTGATCATTAAGAAATACACAGATCCTGTTTTGCATGGGATTTAGTGCCTGTATAAAACTGGATATCCTGTGTTTACTTGTTTACCATTTATTAGCATACCTATTATTTGTACTATAGTTTTTGTGGATAGTTTTTCTTCCACGCAAACAGCCTTCAAATCTAGAAGATTCCGTGACCCTCTTCTTCTTTAGTTCTTTCCATAGATTTTCTATTGGATTCAAGTCAGGTGATTGGCTAGGCCATTCTAGCAGCTTTATTTTCTTTCTTTGAAAACAGTTGAGCGTTTCTTTGGCTTTTTGTTTGGGATCATTGTCTTGCTGAAATGTCCACCCTTGTTTCATCTTCATCATCCTGGTAGATGGCAGCAGATTTTTATCGAGATAGTCTTGGTACATTTTTCCATTCAACCTTCCTTCAATGATATGAAGTTTGCCAGTACCATATGCTGAAAAACAGCCCCACACCATGATGTTCCCACCTCCGAACTTCACTGTTGGTATGGTGTTTTTGGGATGATGTGCAATGCTATTTTGACCTCCAAACATGATGTATATTACGGCATCCAAAGATTTCACTTTTGATCTCATCTGACCAGACTATATTCTCCCAGTACTTCACAGGCTTCTCTAAATGTTGTGCAGCAAAATGAGCTTCAACATGCTTTCTCTTCAGAAATTGAGTCTTGTGTGGTGAGCGTGATACGGGCCATGGCAGTTGAGTGCATTACTTATTGTTTTCTTTGAAACAATTGTACCTGCTAATTCCACGTCTTTCTGAAGGACTCCACAAGTGGCTCTTGGACAACTCTTCTGATAATTCTTTTCACTCAGAAAATCTTGTCAGGAGCACCTAGTCGTGGCCGGTTTATGGTGAAATAGTGTTCTTTCCACTTCCAGATTATGGCCCCAGCAGTGCTCACTGGGGCATTCAGAAGTTTAGAAATCTTTCTGTAACCAAAGCCATCATATGTTTTGCAACAATAAGGTTGTGAAGGTCTTGAGAGAGCTCTTTGCTTTCACCCATCATGAGATGTTTCTTGTGTGACACTTTGGTAATGAGACACCTTTTTATAGGCCATCAATTGAGATTGAGGCTGATATTAACGTGTTACTAAACCCAGGACCCTGCATTCACTATACCTGGTCTCCCATAGTACACAGAACATAGAAATGCAATTATTTTAGTAAATACAAACTTCTAAATACATTTTCTCATCAACAGTTAGAGCAGTCTTGTGGCTTCTATCTGTGTCCAGCCCAGCACTAGCTAAAGCTTGTAGGAGGAGTTTTCTTTCTGCTCTAGGAGGATACAAATTCCATGACCTCTGTCTGGACAGTGCTGATTGGCCCTGTGATGATCACATGCATTCTCCCAAGAAAAAAAAAAATCTCTAGCAATACACACCAAACTCTGCATGTGCATGCCTAGGGTTCAGTCTGGAGATAAATGGTGGTCTCATGAAAAAGGGGAGGAACAGAGAAGAAAGGATCAAACAGCCTTTTTACACAATGCAGAGGATTAACCCCTTAGGTTCCACAGTGAGTATAACAAGCATGCTTTACTGCATATACAGGCTTTTGTAGGTTTAGTAACACTTTAATTTGCACTGACAAGATGCAGGATTACTTTCTAATTATTGATAGATTTCAGCTGGTGTCTTGGCCTTCCATTCTTTTTTTCTTCATGTGTTCAATACTTTTTCCCTGTGTCATTCCATTTTATTACATGTAACTTAATTTCTGAACTTGTTTATTTTTTTATTTCTTTGCATGTATGGAATGCATAGGTTGTTACCGACGTGGTGAAAATTTCATGTCAATAGCACCTTTAGAAATCTATTTACCTAATAAAATGGTGACGTGTTCAACACTTATTTTACCCACTGTACAAGGGGGTTACAGCACAGAGAGCATAATGTATTGCTGTTATTAATGAATACACATATTCTTAGCACACGTTTGTGCAAATAAACATGTAATACATGAGACAGCACTATGGGTTTTCTAAAGAAAGGGAATAGCAATGGTGTCTCTATTAGACAACACAGTGGGGGTTACTAAAACTGGAGAGTGCAAAATCTGGTGCAGCTCTGTATGGTAACCAATCAGCTTCCAGGTTTTATTGCCAACGCTTAATTGAACAAGCTGAAGTTAGAAGCTATTTGGCTACCATGTACAGCTGTACCGGGTTCTGAGTGCTCCACTTTTAGTAAATCTACCACTGTGTTTTTTATTAGAACCTGGAACAGGAGTTAGAGAGGTTGGAGTAATGAAAGGAATGCATCACTGCTTTGACTTGCTTGTGAGTACACTTCAACTTGAGATTTTGGGCTCTGTAAACAACATACCTTTTTTCAAAAGTGCATATAAGGCTAACCAGGAAAACAAAGCAAAAAAATCCTGGGGCTCAGCTGCTGGTTGGCTATAAGTATAAAATATTAAGTATTAACTAATAAATATTTATATTTACGTCTGCTGTATCTTGCTTTGGTCTGGCTGCAAAATCTGCCTTTTTGCATACTGTACTGGAACAGGTATATACTAGTATGTTTTGCATGGGTAACAGGAAAAACAGCAAACAGCATTGGAAAAGTTGGCTGATTTTTTTTGTTTTTACTTTTGAGAATTACTACTGCAAGTACAGTAAAGCTGATTTTGCTTTTGGATAATTCAAGCAATCCTTTTACAAAAGAAGCAAAATATAAATGATCTTTTCCATGTTTTTAAATAATCTTTTTCCCATATACCAAGGTATTTACATGGACTTTGCTCTGGAAAATTGGACAATAGTGTTGATTTGGTAGAACATGGTCAATATTTGAGACTTGTCATTGCTGCTGAATGACGTAGCCTTTTATTCATCAAATTCACTGTTGGTAAATATTAGAATATCTCTATAAACTTATTCAGCCAGTATTAAGATATTGGATACAAAGCTGTAGGAAAACCTACAGGGCTGTTCAGATATTTGGTTGTGAATGAATTGCCAAGACAATTTGTTGTTAACCTATTGTGCTCAGGAAACACATCATAAAAGCACCACATTTTTGTAGTTATTCTACTGTGCATAAAGTAAGAAAAAGGGACGGTTGATGCAACATGTTCATGCTGTGAAGGCTATGACAATTTAAAGTCTCATCTCTACATATACAAGATAATGACAGCAGTTTTTAAAGCCATAATAAACCCAAAAGCAAACATTTATTGTATTGTATCTTACCAATTCTTTTTTTTAATCAAATAATTTTATTAATCATTTCTTTCATTAAAAGATTATACAGTATATCAAACATTGCATATCTGCATTTTCTTATCCCAACCCCTTCCCACCCACTCCCAGCCTCACAGACACCAATATATAGAATACATTATTATACCTCTTCATTAACTATCTATACAGCTTAATACCAAGCTAGGGGATACACAACCCCTCCTTTCATATATTAATGTTTCCCTTATCGTTCTGTCCACCAGTTTTAACCAATCTTCACAGCTAGGAGGCGTAGGGGATATCCCCCTCTGGGCAATCAATTTTCTGACCAGATATATACATCTCTGCACTGCCAGCTGCGTAGAATAAGACATTCCATGTTTCCCATAATCCCTAGTATACACAGCTTGGGTTCCATCTCTAGCGTTAAACTAAACACCAATCCTGTTATCTCTATCACTTTTCCCCAATATCTATATAGTTTGGGACACCTCCAGATCATGTGGAAGAAACTTCCCAACTGACCCCCACACCTGGGGCAACATGCATTTGGGCGCTTCCCAAATAAAAATAATTTCCTTGGTGTGTGTGGTATGTTCTATGGATAATGAAAATCTGTGTCAACTTTTGTGAGGGGGATAATAATATCAATTCCACCAATTTTAAAACCTAATTCCATTGCTCATCCGTTGATTTACCCACATCTTCTTCCCATTTAACCCTACATGGTAATTCTGTATCCAGTGCCACTGATTGTATATTTGTATACAGCTTCGATATTAACCCTTTAGTAGATGGGGCATTTATTAAGGACTCTAGAGGGGCATCACTCCACTCTATATCCTTTACCTTAAAATGAGCTGCCAAAGCATGCCTCAACTGTAGGTATTGCTAGAAACATTTATTCAAAAGCCCAAATTGCTCTCTCAATTACTTAAAAATTTTAATTCCCTTAGATATATATAGCTGTGCTAAATACACAATTCCCTTCTGTTTCCAACTTTTGAAGTTCTCTAATTTTTCAAGCTCCGGTAATTTTTTATTTTACCATATTGGTGTATTTTTTAAATCCCGTGTACCCAAGTAGCGCTCGTACTATCCGCCATAATTTCAACATCAGATTAATTTTTGGAGATAGTCTTTCCCTCTCTCTGTAACTCCACAGAGAAAAATGGAAAACATTAGATTTTTACACCATTATACATTATATCTTTCATCTCTCTTGCTTTCCTCAATATTATTCAACCAAAAAAGTCTCATTGAAACTGATCTTGGGTTCTCTCCTACTGGCAAAGCTCTCGAGGGGACCCTATGTGCTCTTTCAGTTGCGAACCAAGGGGAGAGCCCCTCCCTTCCAAAAACATCCTGTATCCATTTTTCCAAACATTCTCATGTTGTTCCCTTCTCTGCATTCTGGCAGACCTAGTATCCAAACATTGAGCCACCATATAGACTAGGGCCTGGTGAAGATGATAGTCTAGATTGTTGCACATTTTCTGTTTTCTGGGGCAGATTGTATGAATTGTGTGCAAATTGTTCTAATTTTGCTGCCACTTCTTAACTTTTATCTTTTACTCTGCATTGTGCTTTTGTACCGCCGGCTTCCTGAACCACTGGTGCATCTCCCTTTTTCCTTGCCATTTTCTCATATTTATACACAGTTTAAGATGGTATATTGCTTCTTTTTTAACACTGCACAGTCCACCATTGCAGACAAACTAATATCACCTCTTTGCTGGTCTTCAATTTATCCTCTGGTCTATTTCCTCTCCAATCCCTCCACCTCTGCCTGCTTACCGCTCTCTCAGCTGAAGTGACAGGGGCCAAGGGGGGCCGAAACAAGTCCATCAGTGACTGATGCTGGCCTTACCGTCAGTCCTTCTCCCACCATGCATCGGGCCAGTCCACGGGTCTCCGGCCAGCAGGAAGGGTCCACACAAGGGGGACCATTAAGACCGCCTGGGACCTCGGAAAACCAACAGCCACTCTCCCACCTGCATCCATCCACAAATCCTGGTCCTGGCATCTTCCTCCGCACGACCCGACCCACCAAGCACCGTCCAAGCTTAGGCAGTCTCTCTGGCCACTCTGCTACAGACACAGCCAGCTAGCAATCAGGATGGAGGAGCCCAGGTGTGCTGTGTACGCCCACTCACATCGGTGTTCGTCCACACTCCCCATCTTACCAATTCTTAGATGTGATGGCTATGTTAGTTTCCTTTTTTAGGTTTTCTTTCTCTCTTGTATTTTCATATTTCATTCATAGCCAGCAAGTCTGCTGTTTTTCAGAAGTTCAAGCTCTCCAGTAGTGTATCAGTTTACGTGGATGAGACAACCCATTTACGACTGGCAGGGTTGATTAAAATGGTCAGCTTTTATTTATTTGCGTAAAACCCTTATCCTAAAAGCAAAGAAAATGTTTGCTGTGACTGATTAGAAACTGTATTTTGGTATTGCATTTGGATCTGTTAATACATTTGACACTCCCATTCCCCCCTGACTGACAATGCTGTGGTTTGCTATGTCCTGGCATATTTCTCCAGAGTTGTGTCTCACTAATACTGGAGGTGTGTTATTGGCCAGATCACCAGGTGAAAACAGAAGGAGAAAAGCCTAAAAAAAAAATACTGATGCAGCCACCACATCTAAAGACTAGTAAGCAGCAATAAAATACATTTTTGGGTTTAATACCACTTTAAAGGATTAGTTCACCTTTGGGAACATGTTACATGTTCCCAATGCTGCAGCTGCTGCTCTCCCCCCGTGACAGAAGTACGGGGAGCAATTCCCCGTACAAGCTGTCACTTTTTAAAAACAGTGCGGGCATGGGAGGCTCAGCATACATGGCCACGTCATTCATTCACAAGTGTTCTGTGACTAAATGAACTACAAGTCCTGACAGCCTTGGCGGCTGTCGGCTTGTAGTTCTCAATGAACTACCATGGCTCTGTGGAATTCTGTGGTAGTTAATTGAATCTTCCTGTTAGTATATCTGTTTGTCCATACATCCCATACAGGTAATCAGATATACTGGCAGGTCTGCAGGACACCTGCATGGCACCAGCAATCTGCTGATCTCTGGTGCCAAGTTTTACAGGCTCCTGTAACCAAAATTAATAAATGCAGGTTTTTTTACCTGCAAAAAATGTGCATTTATTATTTTTGTTCAAAAGGTGAACTTATCCTTTTAGCAAATTGCACCTATATGAGCTTGTGTATGATATGTAACTAATTGTGATCACTACTCACTTTTTCTACATTGACCCATCATCTTATAGTGCTTGTGGTAATTTTAGGCACACAATTATTGGCATATTAATGTACCGGCAGTCTGGTAGAATTGTTACTGTGTCAGGTTAATTACGCAATTAACCCTTCACACTGCCACCACCTCCTTTTTGTACAGAGAAAGAGGAAACTCGGCGTTATCAGCTATAACACTATAATGATTGAAATAATCGACTGCGTAACACGGTCATAACACAGGCCTGTTCTACAGAGGGTTACACAAACACTAGCGTTCTCTTTAGAGGCAGGGATTCGTAAATTGCAATACAGAGCTATAGAAACAGTTCAACACTTTCAGAAAGAAAGATTTATTACTAAAAGGTCAAACGGGTGCAATAAAAATATTTACAGAAAAAAGATGTAACTAAGATATACATACAGTGGGGATCGAAAGTTTGGGCACCCCAGCTAAAAATTTGTATTAATGTGCATGTGCATAAAGAACCCAAGAAAAGATGGAAAAATCTCCAAAAGGCATCAAATTACAGATTAGACATTCTTATAATATGTCAACAAAAGTTAGATTTTATTTCCATCATTTACACTTTCAAAATAACAGAAAACAAAAAAATGGCGTCTGCAAAAGTTTGGGCACCCTGCAGAATTTATAGCATGCACTGCCCCCTTTGCAAAGCTGAGACCTGCCAGTGTCATGGATTGTTCTCAATCATCGTCTGGGAAGACCAGATGATGTCAATCTCAAAGGTTTTAAATGCCCAGACTCATCTGACCTTGCTCCAACAATCGGCACCATGGGTTCTTCTAAGCAGTTGTCTAGAAAACTGAAACTGAAAATAGTTGACACTCACAAAGCTGGAGAAGGCTATAAGAAGATAGCAAAGCGTTTTCAGATGTCAATATCCTCTGTTCGGAATGTAATTAAGAAATGACAGTCATCAGGAACAGTGGAAGTTAAAGCAACATCTGGAAGACCAAGAAAAATATCAGACAGAACAGCTTGCAGGATTGTGAGAAAAACAATTCAAAACCCACGTTGACTGCACGATCCCTCCAGAAAGATCTGACAGACACTGGAGTTGTGGTACACTATTCCACTATAAAGAGATACTTGTACAAATATGGTCTTCATGGTAGAGTCATCAGAAGAAAACCTCTTCTACGTCCTCACCACAAAAATCATCATTTGAACTTTGCAAATGAACATATAGACAAGCCTGATGCATTTTGGAAACAAGTTCTGTGGACCGATGAGGTTAAAATTGAACTTTTTGGCCAGAATGAGCAAAGGTACGTTTGGAGAAGAAGGGGCACAGAATTTAATGAAAAGAACCTCTGTCCAACTGTTAAGCATGGGGTTGGATCAATCATGCTTTGGGGTTGTGTTGCAGCCAGTGGCACAGGGAACATCTCACGAGTAGAAGGAAAAATGGATTCAATAAAATTTCAGCAAATTTTGGATGGTAACTTGATGCCATCTGTGAAAAAGCTGAAGTTAAAGAGAGGATGGCTTCTACAAATGGATAATGATCCTAAACACACCTCGAAATCCAGGTGGGATTACATCAAGAGGCGTTAACTGAAGGTTTTGCCATGGCCTTCACAATCTCCTGACCTCAACATAATTGAAAATCTATGGATAGACCTTAAAAGAGCAGTGCGTGACAGACAGCCCAGAAATCTCAAAGAACTGGAAGACTTTTGTAAGGAAGAATGGGCAAAGATACCTCAAACAAGAATTGAAAGACTCTTGGCTGGCTACAAAAAGCGTTTACAAGCTGTGATACTTGCCAAAGGGGGCAGTACAAGATATTAACTCTGCAGGGTGCCCAAACTTTTGCAGATGCCATTTTTTTGTTTTCTGTCATTTTGAAAGTGTAAATGATGGAAATAAAATCTAACTTTTGTTGACATATTATAAGAATGTCTAATCTGTAATTTGATGCCTTTTGGAGATTTTTCCATCTTTCCTTGGCTTCTTTATGCACATTAATACAAATTTTTAGCTGGGGTGCCCAAACTTTCAATCCCCACTGTATAAATATACAAAGAACCACAGCACAGCAAAGAGATATCAGAGAGAGGTGAAATGGTTAAAGTACTTGCCAAAGTCCTGGGTTAGCAGATCCAAGTTTCAGAGCAAGAGGGCACGTGTCTCCCCAGGTGGTATTGATGTTAAAAATGGGAGACGTCTTCAACTTCTTAATCTTAGGCCTGACAGCCGGTTTTGTAGTCCCCAGCAGGGGGTGGCTCTGCAGTCTAGGACCAATCTCCACTCAGGGCGTGGAGAGATGGGTGGATGCTTCAACTAGAGCAAAAATCTCCCGTAACTCATATTTGGCCCATAACTTTTCATCTGCACAAGTGACTTTTGACCCGCGGGTAGATTATGATGCAGACAAGTCTGAGGATTGATTAGATATGAATTATGAAAGTGTACACTGAACGGTTCGTGAGATCTATTTTTCTGCTTTCCTGTGTGTCCGAGACAAGGCGAGTGGCCCATCAAACTGTTCGCTTGCTCATCGTCCATCTGACAATATGTTTGGTTTTTATGTAAGTCTCTCATATTCCAAGATATGAGACATAGGGGAAAAAATGGTTTTAACTGAGGTAATCTGATTCTGTCACCTATACTAAGTTAAGTTTTATGAGGTTGGAATCTCTCTCAATTCCGGAGAAAGTTTGCTTTATCTCTTCCGAGATGTGAGATGGTACAGCTTTCTGAGACAGCTAGGCACCTAGCTCAGAGATGCCTTGGCCTGCCATTGACCCACAACCCGCACACACACACACGCTGGCCAAATGTCTCCTCTCGGAGAGGAAGGGGGAGGGAGTGAGGGTAGAAAATGGATACTCTTAACAAAATGGAGTCTGTGTCCTTCACTGTGTGTTGCGCACGTTTGCGACAGGAGGGTGTAATGCACCCAGGTGACAGCTGCCAGAGGGGTGACACCACAGTCGGCGCTACCATAAGCGTGCACTGCCTGCTAGTGGGGCCCCAGAAGAAGTAGGAGCCGTGGCACTTTTTATCCTTTATTAGAGGTGCAGGTGATGGAAGCAGACGGTGCCATATCGCTGCTCTGCCTCGCCCCGACTCCCTCAGTAATTTTTAAGGGCAGATAGCAGAACTCCACTTGAAACCGGGGGAGCCAACTTGCTTGGGAGTGGGGCTGCAAGTGCTCAGTATTCCTTCCTGTCACTACTGCCCTCCCAGACCCTCCCTCACGCCACCACCTGATCACTGTATTGGTGTCACTGGGGATGTCAGTGACACCAGGTCAGTTCCCCCCAGTGTCAGAATGCCCACCACAGTCCCACAGTCCTGCCATATGTCGCTGATCAGCACCATTACTAGTGAAAAAAATTCCAGCATCTATAACACCATTTGTAAATGCTGTAACTTTCATGTACATCAATTCATTTACACGTATTGGGATTTTTTTGTTAGCAAAGACATGTAGCAGAATACATTTTGGTGTAAATTTATGACGAAATGTGATTTTTTTTTTTTTTTACATTTTTTTAACTGGACATGTTTAATAGCAAAAAGTAAAAAATTGTTTTTTTTTTCTCAAAATTGTTGGTCTATTTTTTTCTGTAGCACAAAAAAAAATAAAAACCGCACGGGAGATCAAATACCACCGAAAGAAAGCTCAATTCGTGGGAAAAAGGGACGTAAATTTAATTTGGGTGCAGCATTGTATGACCGTGCAATTGTCAGTTAAAGTAACGCAACGCCGTAACACAAAAAATGGCCTGGTCAGGAAGGAGGGTAAATCCTCAGGAGGGCAAGTGGTTAAACAAACAAAACACCAGCCATTGCCCCAAGGACATCTCTTAGTGATGAAACATATAGGGTGGAGCTCTGCACACTGATTTCATTGTGGCACACAGTTTACATAATAGCGGTGGTACAAGTTTTAGAATTTGTTTTTACCTGGCTTATATTGCGGAAATTGGACCCAAACCATGTGCTACAAATTTACCCTAGAGAGATTATTTAGGTGTGGGCAACAGGAAACCATCCTCATAGCTGACAAGCTAAGTACTTAGAAGTCCGAAATTGTGGCTGTCGATTGATGCTGCTCTTAATGCTTTTGTGTGCGAGGGCTCTAGTGATCCTTCCACAAATATGCAATGTTTTCAAAACATTAAACTACTGATTAGGTACAACATGACAAAAACAAATTTGTCTTTTTTTTGCAGGTGGTTTTAGCCCAGTTGGACAGCCACTTAGTAGAACACCATCAATCAGACTGCAGATGGTAAGTTTGTTTATATTTTACAGGAACACTTTTTGTGGTGATCTCACACTGATCATTCCTACTAAAGATGATCAGACTCTCAATTTCCCCATCCACCTGTCATGCACATCCTCTTATCAGGGTACATCAGTTAATCCATATCACTGTATAGGTTGCAATGTCCCTCTATATTGCATTCTATCTTTTCTTTAGCAACAGTCAGAACATTTTTTAGTGTGCCCAGTGTCTGCATAGTGAGTCACAACAATATCTTCTCTTGTATGACCAGCTTTAGTCATGGGGTATAAAAAAAGTGATGCTTTATGTATCATTTAAATACTTTTATTGTTAGATTTGCTATTTCTGTACCTGAATTTGTGAAGACCTGACTACATTAATGGTGTGTCTGATGTCACTAAAGAATTGAAAAAAATTTTTGGCATTCATAAAAAAACACTACTAAAATAAGGCATCCGGTATTTTATCAAAATATTTAATACAAAAATGAAGAAAATGGTAAAATGTCTCACCATTTGAACTGTTTTTACCAACATCCCAATATATGAAGACCAAGAAAAAATTGTAATGTTCCCCTGGGACTTTTTATTGCAAAAACCACAGTGAGTATACAAAAGTATAAAACCGTTTCATTACAAAAACTATTGCGATAAAAGGAACTAATAGATTCGATAAAGTGATTTACAATACAATAGTTCATCGTTCACATAGAAAACATACAGAAAGTGCAAATGACTTGACAGTCTGTAATACATCAACTGACAAATGGGCTAACAGCTCAAAAGGACTTATACAGTGATATTGTCCAGACAAATCCAACGCATTTCGGAACTCATGTTTCCCTCTTCAGGGAATAAATATGTCAGAGCTAAAACATAACGTATCAAGTAAATGTGAACATAGTACACGATATCACTTTAAAACTATATAAAAAAAAAAGCTGATTACTTGAACACTTATGAATTGCACCACATCAAATAATGGATGACAGGTATTCGTGATAAATTAAATGGGGATGCCCTCCAAGTGACAAGTCAGGGAGAGGATCAGCAGGGACACCCCAATGAACCATCCACCAGTGAGGACTGCACTGCAGCAGCTATTAAGGGGATCTATCAAGTATAATCAGTGCCATAAATCAAAAAGATATCCTGCTTGTTAATTAACACAGAATTTATCACAAATACCTGTCATCCATTATTGTGCAATTTGTGTTCGAGTAATCAGCTTTTTTTTTATATAGTTTTAAAGTGATATCATGTACTATGTTGTTCACATTTACATGATAGGTTGTTATGTTTTAGACCTAACATATTTATTTCCTGAAGAAGGAAACATGAGCAGACTGCTTCTACAAACATTTGTGAAAGAACGGGATGCTCTCAGGAGCTCAGTGAATTCAAGCGTGGTACCGTTTTATGTTGCCAACTGTGCAATAAGTCCATCCGTGAAATTTCCTTTCTACTAAATATTCCGCAGTCAACTGTTAGTGGCATTATAACAAAGTGGAAGCAACTGGGAGCAACAGCAACTCAGCCATGAAGTTGGTAGGCCACATAAAATGATAGAGCGGGTTCAGCACATGCTGAAACTCATTGTGCACAGAAGTCGCCAACTATCTGCAGAGTCAATAGCTAAAGTCCTCCAAATTTCATGAGGCCTTCAGATTAGCACAACAGTGCGTAGAGAGCTTCATGGAATTGGTTTCCAAGGCCGAGAAGCTGCATCCAAGCCTTACATCACCAAGTGCAATGCAAAGCGTCGAATGCAGTGGAGTAAAGCACACTGCCACTGGACTCTAGAGCAGTGGAGACGTGTTCTCTGGAGTGACGAATCATTCTTCTGTCTGTCTTCTTGCTGTCTGGCAATCTGGTGGACGTGTGTGGGTTTGGCAGTTGCCAGGATAACGGTACTTGCCTGACTGCATTGTGCCAAGTGTTAAGTTTGGTGGAGGGGGGATTATGGTGTGGGGTTGTTCTGCAGGGGTTGGGCTTGGCCCCTTAGTTCCAGTGAAGGGAACTCTTGAGGCGTCAGCATACCAACACATTTTGGACAATTTCATGCTCCCAACTTTGTGGGAACAGTTTGGGGCTGACCCCTTCCTATTCCAACATGACTGTGCGCCAGTACACAAAGCACTGTCCATAAAGACATGGATGAGCGAGTTTGGGGTGGAGGAACTTGACTGGCCTGCACAGAGTCCTGACCTCAACCCGATAGAACACCTTTGGGATGAATTAGAACAGAGACTGCGAGCCAGGCCTTCTCGACCGACATCAGTGCCTGACCTCACAAATACGCTTCTGGAAGAATGGTCAAACATACCCATAGACACACTCCTAAACCTTGTGGACAGCCTTCCCAAAAGAGTTGAAGCTGTTATAGCTGCAGAGGGTGAGCCAACTCAATATTAAACCCTACGGACTAAGACTGGGATGCGATTAAAGTTCATGTGCGTATAAAGACAGTCGTCCCAAAATTTTTTGGCAATATAGTGTATGTTCTAACAAGGGATTAGACCATTGTGATATGCATGTACATTGTATTATGTTTTGGACTGATTGGGAGTTTTTTTTTTTTTTTGCAGCAAATGATGTATGTGCTTGTATATTCACAAAGAAGTTTCCCTTACATGTGATTGGGTATTCGCTGTAAAGTGAAGCTTTACCTTATGTGCTAATCTCTGGAGCAAATTGCACAGTCTATTTGCCTTAAAGTAGAACTATAGGCAACACTTTTTTTTTTTCATTTTGGATAGAGTAAACCCCTGTCAGTTTTTTTAATTTTTTGCTGTCTGTGCCCCCAATGGAAGATGTCCCCTCTATTACTTTTCTGGGGACAACCCCTAATTTGGGATTTTCTTTTCATTTCACTTTCAATAATAAGCAGGACAAATAGAGTGGGTGAATCTCCCTGTTGGGGGCACAGCCTGCAATAAAAAAATTTCACCTCCACTCAATGCAAAAGTAAAAAAAATTCCGTTAGTTATTCTTCAAGTAAATCAACCCTAATGATTTCTATATTTCCATATTTAGGTTTCTACACATTACTGTTGAGAGATCTGATCCACAAAAGAGAGAAACTATTCAAAATTGCCTATTATATTTTTACATTCCTTAAATACTGTAATCCTGGACCACTACTTAATTACTGCATGCATTTAATTATTTATTTCCTTCTGTGAATTGAGTACCGCCTTTTCATGCGGTATTTACAGAGCGTTTTGCAGTAAATACCGGAAAACGGTATAGTGAATTGACAGTTTCAGGATTACATGCGATATTTAGGCAAAATGTGTCTGGACACCTACATAATGCATGCAAGTTGCTTTTGTGAAAGGAGCCCATTGAAACAAATGACTTGTAATATAATTTTGTGATGAAGGAGCACAAAACATATTTCCTTGATTCTGCTAGAACACAATACAATACAATACAATGTTAAGGCATGTTACTGTGTTACATGGAAATAGTGTTTCTTCAGATAGATTTATATATATATATATATATATATATATAGAAAATGATTGATTTATTACACAAGAGAGGTCTGAGCAGTTAGCTAGGACGTTGCTTAAATTTCATACACAACACCTGTTATTAGGAAGCAAACTGTTTATGTTTGCTGTTTAGGTTAAAGAGGTAGATGATCAATCATTGCAAACTGAGTTACCTAGCAGGTTCAGATTCCTTTCAGTAGTTTGAAATTTCAGTCTGAACATATTAATCAAGATCGCCTCGCCAGAATTATAATATACAGACATTTGCATTTTTTTTTTCAACCTCAAATAAAATTAGAAAAAGTACATGGCCCCATGATCTCTATAAAGACACTGCGGTTTATTTACTAAGGCCTGAATCACACTAGTGTGGACACATCAGCCTATACATTTGAATGGGCTGCTGTGCCTTTGTTTCACTCAAGAAAAAGGTGCATGCACCTTTTCAAAATCACATCTGCAGGGAAAACGCATGGTCTTCTTTCCCTACGGTTCCCACACCCGTGATCGTGCTACAGGCTGAGATGCGTGAGGGTGCCGTTCAAAATGAATGTCAGCCCCGCACGTCTCGTAAGTGCAGCGTGATTAAGCTGCAGGTGGTTGCAGATACAGAAACCAATGCGATTTCCGCAACCAGAACGCACAGTGCAGGCTAGTGTGAACCTAGTCTAAAATTGGAGAGTGCAAAATTTGGTGCAGCTCTGCATAGAAACCAAGGTAGCATCCAGGTTTTGTTGCCAAAGCACAGGTGCACAAGATTCTGAGTGCACCAATTTTTTGTAAATCTCCCCTATTCTGTCATATCTTTTTTTAATACAACAGTATTTGGGACAGCATCTGAACTAAGCAGACTTTGCACCAAATATGTAAGATTCATGCTCTGAGCTCGCAAGCCAAGCACCTGAATCATGCAGTGCTTAGAAACAGTATCATGAGCATATCTAGGTTTCTTTACCATATAAGAAAAAAGGAAGCTATTAGACCTATGGCTGTTTTTTTTTTAGTCCCTGGGAGAACCAGCATTAACTTGAGTACGTCAGGTTTGAGAAGTCAGGAAAAGCATCAAGCAAGGCATGCCTGTGAGGGCCCTTTCACACTGACCCCACTGTACTTTTCTTCCAATACAGGTGCAACAAATTGATGGTGCAGTTGTGAAACTCAAAAAAGTGGAATATCGTGCAAAAGTTCATTTATTTCAGTAATGCAACTTAAAAGGTGAAACTAATATATGAGAGAGACTCATTACATGCAAAGCAAGATAGTTCAAG